>NW_026967853.1:0-166750 GCF_028390025.1 Pseudophryne corroboree | reverse complement strand
CTATGTCGTGTAGATGATGGCCTAACAGGAGGCTTTAAAATTTTAATTCTAGTGTCCTTCGTTTGGGAGAAAAATGCAAAGGTACAAGACAGCTTTTCCTTGCCAATATCTCTCTTTTGCAAAGAGCTACGCATTGGAAAATTCAGGGCTATGTCGTGTAGATGATGGCCTAACAGGATGCTTTAAAATTTTAATTCTAGTGTCCTTCGTTTGGGAGAAAAATGCAAAGGTACAAGACAGCTTTTCCTTGCCAATATCTCTCTTTTGCAAAGAGCTGCGCTTTGGAAAATTCAGGGCTATGTCGTGTAGATGATGGCCTAACAGGAGGCTTTAAAATTTTAATTCTAGTGTCCCTGGTTTGGGAGAAAAATGCAAAGGTACAAGACAGCTTTTCCTTGCCAATATCTCTCTTTTGCAAAGAGCTACGCATTGGAAAATTCAGGGCTATGTCGTGTAGATGATGGCCTAACAGGAGGCTTTAAAATTTTAATTCTAGTGTCCTTCGTTTGGGAGAAAAATGCAAAGGTACAAGACAGCTTTTCCTTGCCAATATCTCTCTTTTGCAAAGAGCTGCGCATTGGAAAATTCAGGGCTATGTCGTGTAGATGATGGCCTAACAGGAGGCTTTAAAATTTTCTTTCTAGTGTCCTTCGTTTGGGAGAAAAATGCAAAGGTACAAGACAGCTTTTCCTTGCCAATATCTCTCTTTTGCAAAGAGCTGCGCATTGGAAAATTCAGGGCTATGTCGTGTAGATGATGGCCTAACAGGAGGCTTTAAAATTTTCTTTCTAGTGTCCTTCGTTTGGGAGAAAAATGCAATGGTACAAGACAGCTTTTCCTTGCCAATATCTCTCTTTTGCAAAGAGCTGCGCATTGGAAAATTCAGGGCTATGTCGTGTAGATGATGGCCTAACAGGAGGCTTTAAAATTTTCTTTCTAGTGTCCTTCGTTTGGGAGAAAAATGCAAAGGTACAAGACAGCTTTTCCTTGCCAATATCTCTCTTTTGCAAAGAGCTACGCATTGGAAAATTCAGGGCTATGTCGTGTAGATGATGGCCTAACAGAAGGCTTTAAAATTTTCTTTCTAGTGACCTTCGTTTGGGAGAAAAATGCAAAGGTACAAGACAGCTTTTCCTTGCCAATATCTCTCTTTTGCAAAGAGCTGCGCATTGGAAAATTCAGGGCTATGTCGTGTAGATGATGGCCTAACAGGAGGCTTTAAAATTTTCTTTCTAGTGTCCTTCGTTTGGGAGTAAAATGCAATGGTACAAGACAGCTTTTCCTTGCCAATATCTCTCTTTTGCAAAGAGCTGCGCATTGGAAAATTCAGGGCTATGTCGTGTAGATGATGGCCTAACAGGAGGCTTTAAAATTTTCTTTCTAGTGACCTTCGTTTGGGAGAAAAATGCAAAGGTACAAGACAGCTTTTCCTTGCCAATATCTCTCTTTTGCAAAGAGCTACGCATTGGAAAATTCAGGGCTATGTCGTGTAGATGATGGCCTAACAGGAGGCTTTAAAATTTTCTTTCTAGTGACCTTCGTTTGGGAGAAAAATGCAAAGGTACAAGACAGCTTTTCCTTGCCAATATCTCTCTTTTGCAAAGAGCTGCTCATTGGAAAATTCAGGGCTATGTCGTGTAGATGATGGCCTAACAGGAGGCTTTAAAATTTTCTTTCTAGTGTCCTTCGTTTGGGAGAAAAATGCAAAGGTACAAGACAGCTTTTCCTTGCCAATATCTCTCTTTTGCAAAGAGCTACGCATTGGAAAATTCAGGGCTATGTCGTGTAGATGATGGCCTAACTGGAGGCTTTAAAATTTTCTTTCTAGTGACCTTCGTTTGGGAGAAAAATGCAAAGGTACAAGACAGCTTTTCCTTGCCAATATCTCTATTTTGCAAAGAGCTACGCATTGGAAAATTCAGGGCTATGTCGTGTAGATGATGGCCTAACAGGAGGCTTTAAAATTTTCTTTCTAGTGACCTTCGTTTGGGAGAAAAATGCAAAGGTACAAGACAGCTTTTCCTTGCCAATATCTCTCTTTTGCAAAGAGCTACGCATTGGAAAATTCAGGGCTATGTCGTGTAGATGATGGCCTAACAGGAGGCTTTAAAATTTTCTTTCTAGTGACCTTCGTTTGGGAGAAAAATGCAAAGGTACAAGACAGCTTTTCCTTGCCAATATCTCTCTTTTGCAAAGAGCTGCGCATTGGAAAATTCAGGGCTATGTCGTGTAGATGATGGCCTAACAGGAGGCTTTAAAATTTTAATTCTAGTGTCCCTGGTTTGGGAGAAAAATGCAAAGGTACAAGACAGCTTTTCCTTGCCAATATCTCTCTTATGCAAAGAGCTACGCATTGGAAAATTCAGGGCTATGTCGTGTAGATGATGGCCTAACAGGAGGCTTTAAAATTTTAATTCTAGTGTCCTTCGTTTGGGAGAAAAATCCAAAGGTACAAGACAGCTTTTCCTTGCCAATATCTCTCTTTTGCAAAGAGCTGCGCATTGGAAAATTCAGGGCTATGTCGTGTAGATGATGGCCTAACAGGAGGCTTTAAAATTTTCTTTCTAGTGTCCTTCGTTTGGGAGAAAAATGCAAAGGTACAAGACAGCTTTTCCTTGCCAATATCTCTCTTTTGCAAAGAGCTGCGCATTGGAAAATTCAGGGCTATGTCGTGTAGATGATGGCCTAACAGGAGGCTTTACAATTTTCTTTCTAGTGTCCTTCGTTTGGGAGAAAAATGCAATGGTACAAGACAGCTTTTCCTTGCCAATATCTCTCTTTTGCAAAGAGCTGCGCATTGGAAAATTACAGGGCTATTTCGTGTAGATGATGGCCTAACAGGAGGCTTTAAAATTTTCTTTCTAGTGTCCTTCGTTTGGGAGAAAAATGCAATGGTACAAGACAGCTTTTCCTTGCCAATATCTCTCTTTTGCAAAGAGCTACGCATTGGAAAATTCAGGGCTATGTCGTGTAGATGATGGCCTAACAGGAGGCTTTAAAATTTTCTTTCTAGTGACCTTCGTTTGGGAGAAAAATGCAAAGGTACAAGACAGCTTTTCCTTGCCAATATCTCTCTTTTGCAAAGAGCTGCGCATTGGAAAATTCAGGGCTATGTCGTGTAGATGATGGCCTAACAGGAGGCTTTAAAATTTTAATTCTAGTGTCCTTCGTTTGGGAGAAAAATGCAAAGGTACAAGACAGCTTTTCCTTGCCAATATCTCTCTTTTGCAAAGAGCTACGCATTGGAAAATTCAGGGCTATGTCGTGTAGATGATGGCCTAACTGGAGGCTTTAAAATTTTCTTTCTAGTGACCTTCGTTTGGGAGAAAAATGCAAAGGTACAAGACAGCTTTTCCTTGCCAATATCTCTATTTTGCAAAGAGCTACGCATTGGAAAATTCAGGGCTATGTCGTGTAGATGATGGCCTAACAGGAGGCTTTAAAATTTTCTTTCTAGTGACCTTCGTTTGGGAGAAAAATGCAAAGGTACAAGACAGCTTTTCCTTGCCAATATCTCTCTTTTGCAAAGAGCTACGCATTGGAAAATTCAGGGCTATGTCGTGTAGATGATGGCCTAACAGGAGGCTTTAAAATTTTAATTCTAGTGTCCCTGGTTTGGGAGAAAAATGCAAAGGTACAAGACAGCTTTTCCTTGCCAATATCTCTCTTTTGCAAAGAGCTACGCATTGGGAAATTCAGGGCTATGTCGTGTAGATGATGGCCTAACAGGAGGCTTTAAAATTTTAATTCTAGTGTCCTTCGTTTGGGAGAAAAATGCAATGGTACAAGACAGCTTTTCCTTGCCAATATCTCTCTTTTGCAAAGAGCTGCGCATTGGAAAATTACAGGGCTATTTCGTGTAGATGATGGCCTAACAGGAGGCTTTAAAATTTTCTTTCTAGTGTCCTTCGTTTGGGAGAAAAATGCAATGGTACAAGACAGCTTTTCCTTGCCAATATCTCTCTTTTGCAAAGAGCTACGCATTGGAAAATTCAGGGCTATGTCGTGTAGATGATGGCCTAACAGGAGGCTTTAAAATTTTCTTTCTAGAGACCTTCGTTTGGGAGAAAAATGCAAAGGTACAAGACAGCTTTTCCTTGCCAATATCTCTCTTTTGCAAAGAGCTGCGCATTGGAAAATTCAGGGCTATGTCGTGTAGATGATGGCCTAACAGGAGGCTTTAAAATTTTAATTCTAGTGTCCTTCGTTTGGGAGAAAAATGCAAAGGTACAAGACAGCTTTTCCTTGCCAATATCTCTCTTTTGCAAAGAGCTACGCATTGGAAAATTCAGGGCTATGTCGTGTAGATGATGGCCTAACTGGAGGCTTTAAAATTTTCTTTCTAGTGACCTTCGTTTGGGAGAAAAATGCAAAGGTACAAGACAGCTTTTCCTTGCCAATATCTCTATTTTGCAAAGAGCTACGCATTGGAAAATTCAGGGCTATGTCGTGTAGATGATGGCCTAACAAGAGGCTTTAAAATTTTCTTTCTAGTGACCTTCGTTTGGGAGAAAAATGCAAAGGTACAAGACAGCTTTTCCTTGCCAATATCTCTCTTTTGCAAAGAGCTACGCATTGGAAAATTCAGGGCTATGTCGTGTAGATGATGGCCTAACAGGAGGCTTTAAAATTTTCTTTCTAGTGACCTTCGTTTGGGAGAAAAATGCAAAGGTACAAGACAGCTTTTCCTTGCCAATATCTCTCTTTTGCAAAGAGCTGCGCATTGGAAAATTCAGGGCTATGTCGTGTAGATGATGGCCTAACAGGAGGCTTTAAAATTTTAATTCTAGTGTCCCTGGTTTGGGAGAAAAATGCAAAGGTACAAGACAGCTTTTCCTTGCCAATATCTCTCTTTTGCAAAGAGCTACGCATTGGAAAATTCAGGGCTATGTCGTGTAGATGATGGCCTAACAGGAGGCTTTAAAATTTTAATTCTAGTGTCCTTCGTTTGGGAGAAAAATGCAATGGTACAAGACAGCTTTTCCTTGCCAATATCTCTCTTTTGCAAAGAGCTGCGCATTGGAAAATTACAGGGCTATTTCGTGTAGATGATGGCCTAACAGGAGGCTTTAAAATTTTCTTTCTAGTGTCCTTCGTTTGGGAGAAAAATGCAATGGTACAAGACAGCTTTTCCTTGCCAATATCTCTCTTTTGCAAAGAGCTACGCATTGGAAAATTCAGGGCTATGTCGTGTAGATGATGGCCTAACAGGAGGCTTTAAAATTTTCTTTCTAGTGACCTTCGTTTGGGAGAAAAATGCAAAGGTACAAGACAGCTTTTCCTTGCCAATATCTCTCTTTTGCAAAGAGCTGCGCATTGGAAAATTCAGGGCTATGTCGTGTAGATGATGGCCTAACAGGAGGCTTTAAAATTTTAATTCTAGTGTCCTTCGTTTGGGAGAAAAATGCAAAGGTACAAGACAGCTTTTCCTTGCCAATATCTCTCTTTTGCAAAGAGCTACGCATTGGAAAATTCAGGGCTATGTCGTGTAGATGATGGCCTAACTGGAGGCTTTAAAATTTTCTTTCTAGTGACCTTCGTTTGGGAGAAAAATGCAAAGGTACAAGACAGCTTTTCCTTGCCAATATCTCTATTTTGCAAAGAGCTACGCATTGGAAAATTCAGGGCTATGTCGTGTAGATGATGGCCTAACAGGAGGCTTTAAAATTTTCTTTCTAGTGACCTTCGTTTGGGAGAAAAATGCAAAGGTACAAGACAGCTTTTCCTTGCCAATATCTCTCTTTTGCAAAGAGCTACGCATTGGAAAATTCAGGGCTATGTCGTGTAGATGATGGCCTAACAGGAGGCTTTAAAATTTTCTTTCTAGTGACCTTCGTTTGGGAGAAAAATGCAAAGGTACAAGACAGCTTTTCCTTGCCAATATCTCTCTTTTGCAAAGAGCTGCGCATTGGAAAATTCAGGGCTATGTCGTGAGAATGATGGCCTAACAGGAGGCTTTAAAATTTTAATTCTAGTGTCCCTGGTTTGGGAGAAAAATGCAAAGGTACAAGACAGCTTTTCCTTGCCAATATCTCTCTTTTGCAAAGAGCTGCGCATTGGAAAATTCAGGGCTATGTCGTGTAGATGATGGCCTAACAGGAGGCTTTAAAATTTTAATTCTAGTGTCCCTGGTTTGGGAGAAAAATGCAAAGGTACAAGACAGCTTTTCCTTGCAAATATCTCTCTTTTGCAAAGAGCTACGCATTGGAAAATTCAGGGCTATGTCGTGTAGATGATGGCCTAACAGGAGGCTTTAAAATTTTAATTCTAGTGTCCTTCGTTTGGGAGAAAAATGCAAAGGTACAAGACAGCTTTTCCTTGCCAATATCTCTCTTTTGCAAAGAGCTGCGCATTGGAAAATTCAGGGCTATGTCGTGTAGATGATGGCCTAACAGGAGGCTTTACAATTTTCTTTCTAGTGTCCTTCGTTTGGGAGAAAAATGCAATGGTACAAGACAGCTTTTCCTTGCCAATATCTCTCTTTTGCAAAGAGCTACGCATTGGAAAATTCAGGGCTATGTCGTGTAGATGATGGCCTAACAGGAGGCTTTAAAATTTTCTTTCTAGTGACCTTCGTTTGGGAGAAAAATGCAAAGGTACAAGACAGCTTTTCCTTGCCAATATCTCTCTTTTGCAAAGAGCTGCGCATTGGAAAATTCAGGGCTATGTCGTGTAGATGATGGCCTAACAGGAGGCTTTAAAATTTTAATTCTAGTGTCCTTCGTTTGGGAGAAAAATGCAAAGGTACAAGACAGCTTTTCCTTGCCAATATCTCTCTTTTGCAAAGAGCTACGCATTGGAAAATTCAGGGCTATGTCGTGTAGATGATGGCCTAACAGGATGCTTTAAAATTTTAATTCTAGTGTCCTTCGTTTGGGAGAAAAATGCAAAGGTACAAGACAGCTTTTCCTTGCCAATATCTCTCTTTTGCAAAGAGCTGCGCTTTGGAAAATTCAGGGCTATGTCGTGTAGATGATGGCCTAACAGGAGGCTTTAAAATTTTAATTCTAGTGTCCCTGGTTTGGGAGAAAAATGCAAAGGTACAAGACAGCTTTTCCTTGCCAATATCTCTCTTTTGCAAAGAGCTACGCATTGGAAAATTCAGGGCTATGTCGTGTAGATGATGGCCTAACAGGAGGCTTTAAAATTTTAATTCTAGTGTCCTTCGTTTGGGAGAAAAATGCAAAGGTACAAGACAGCTTTTCCTTGCCAATATCTCTCTTTTGCAAAGAGCTGCGCATTGGAAAATTCAGGGCTATGTCGTGTAGATGATGGCCTAACAGGAGGCTTTAAAATTTTCTTTCTAGTGTCCTTCGTTTGGGAGAAAAATGCAAAGGTACAAGACAGCTTTTCCTTGCCAATATCTCTCTTTTGCAAAGAGCTGCGCATTGGAAAATTCAGGGCTATGTCGTGTAGATGATGGCCTAACAGGAGGCTTTAAAATTTTCTTTCTAGTGTCCTTCGTTTGGGAGAAAAATGCAATGGTACAAGACAGCTTTTCCTTGCCAATATCTCTCTTTTGCAAAGAGCTGCGCATTGGAAAATTCAGGGCTATGTCGTGTAGATGATGGCCTAACAGGAGGCTTTAAAATTTTCTTTCTAGTGTCCTTCGTTTGGGAGAAAAATGCAAAGGTACAAGACAGCTTTTCCTTGCCAATATCTCTCTTTTGCAAAGAGCTACGCATTGGAAAATTCAGGGCTATGTCGTGTAGATGATGGCCTAACAGAAGGCTTTAAAATTTTCTTTCTAGTGACCTTCGTTTGGGAGAAAAATGCAAAGGTACAAGACAGCTTTTCCTTGCCAATATCTCTATTTTGCAAAGAGCTACGCATTGGAAAATTCAGGGCTATGTCGTGTAGATGATGGCCTAACAGGAGGCTTTAAAATTTTCTTTCTAGTGACCTTCGTTTGGGAGAAAAATGCAAAGGTACAAGACAGCTTTTCCTTGCCAATATCTCTCTTTTGCAAAGAGCTACGCATTGGAAAATTCAGGGCTATGTCGTGTAGATGATGGCCTAACAGGAGGCTTTAAAATTTTCTTTCTAGTGACCTTCGTTTGGGAGAAAAATGCAAAGGTACAAGACAGCTTTTCCTTGCCAATATCTCTCTTTTGCAAAGAGCTGCGCATTGGAAAATTCAGGGCTATGTCGTGTAGATGATGGCCTAACAGGAGGCTTTACAATTTTCTTTCTAGTGTCCTTCGTTTGGGAGAAAAATGCAATGGTACAAGACAGCTTTTCCTTGCCAATATCTCTCTTTTGCAAAGAGCTGCGCATTGGAAAATTACAGGGCTATTTCGTGTAGATGATGGCCTAACAGGAGGCTTTAAAATTTTCTTTCTAGTGTCCTTCGTTTGGGAGAAAAATGCAATGGTACAAGACAGCTTTTCCTTGCCAATATCTCTCTTTTGCAAAGAGCTACGCATTGGAAAATTCAGGGCTATGTCGTGTAGATGATGGCCTAACAGGAGGCTTTAAAATTTTCTTTCTAGTGACCTTCGTTTGGGAGAAAAATGCAAAGGTACAAGACAGCTTTTCCTTGCCAATATCTCTCTTTTGCAAAGAGCTGCGCATTGGAAAATTCAGGGCTATGTCGTGTAGATGATGGCCTAACAGGAGGCTTTAACATTTTAATTCTAGTGTCCTTCGTTTGGGAGAAAAATGCAAAGGTACAAGACAGCTTTTCCTTGCCAATATCTCTCTTTTGCAAAGAGCTACGCATTGGAAAATTCAGGGCTATGTCGTGTAGATGATGGCCTAACTGGAGGCTTTAAAATTTTCTTTCTAGTGACCTTCGTTTGGGAGAAAAATGCAAAGGTACAAGACAGCTTTTCCTTGCCAATATCTCTCTTTTGCAAAGAGCTGCGCATTGGAAAATTACAGGGCTATGTCGTGTAGATGATGGCCTAACAGGAGGCTTTAAAATTTTCTTTCTAGTGACCTTCGTTTGGGAGAAAAATGCAAAGGTACAAGACAGCTTTTCCTTGCCAATATCTCTCTTTTGCAAAGAGCTACGCATTGGAAAATTCAGGGCTATGTCGTGTAGATGATGGCCTAACAGGAGGCTTTAAAATTTTCTTTCTAGTGACCTTCGTTTGGGAGAAAAATGCAAAGGTACAAGACAGCTTTTCCTTGCCAATATCTCTCTTTTGCAAAGAGCTGCTCATTGGAAAATTCAGGGCTATGTCGTGTAGATGATGGCCTAACAGGAGGCTTTAAAATTTTCTTTCTAGTGTCCTTCGTTTGGGAGAAAAATGCAAAGGTACAAGACAGCTTTTCCTTGCCAATATCTCTCTTTTGCAAAGAGCTACGCATTGGAAAATTCAGGGCTATGTCGTGTAGATGATGGCCTAACTGGAGGCTTTAAAATTTTCTTTCTAGTGACCTTCGTTTGGGAGAAAAATGCAAAGGTACAAGACAGCTTTTCCTTGCCAATATCTCTATTTTGCAAAGAGCTACGCATTGGAAAATTCAGGGCTATGTCGTGTAGATGATGGCCTAACAGGAGGCTTTAAAATTTTCTTTCTAGTGACCTTCGTTTGGGAGAAAAATGCAAAGGTACAAGACAGCTTTTCCTTGCCAATATCTCTCTTTTGCAAAGAGCTACGCATTGGAAAATTCAGGGCTATGTCGTGTAGATGATGGCCTAACAGGAGGCTTTAAAATTTTCTTTCTAGTGACCTTCGTTTGGGAGAAAAATGCAAAGGTACAAGACAGCTTTTCCTTGCCAATATCTCTCTTTTGCAAAGAGCTGCGCATTGGAAAATTCAGGGCTATGTCGTGTAGATGATGGCCTAACAGGAGGCTTTAAAATTTTAATTCTAGTGTCCCTGGTTTGGGAGAAAAATGCAAAGGTACAAGACAGCTTTTCCTTGCCAATATCTCTCTTTTGCAAAGAGCTACGCATTGGAAAATTCAGGGCTATGTCGTGTAGATGATGGCCTAACAGGAGGCTTTAAAATTTTAATTCTAGTGTCCTTCGTTTGGGAGAAAAATGCAAAGGTACAAGACAGCTTTTCCTTGCCAATATCTCTCTTTTGCAAAGAGCTGCGCATTGGAAAATTCAGGGCTATGTCGTGTAGATGATGGCCTAACAGGAGGCTTTAAAATTTTCTTTCTAGTGTCCTTCGTTTGGGAGAAAAATGCAAAGGTACAAGACAGCTTTTCCTTGCCAATATCTCTCTTTTGCAAAGAGCTGCGCATTGGAAAATTCAGGGCTATGTCGTGTAGATGATGGCCTAACAGGAGGCTTTACAATTTTCTTTCTAGTGTCCTTCGTTTGGGAGAAAAATGCAATGGTACAAGACAGCTTTTCCTTGCCAATATCTCTCTTTTGCAAAGAGCTGCGCATTGGAAAATTACAGGGCTATTTCGTGTAGATGATGGCCTAACAGGAGGCTTTAAAATTTTCTTTCTAGTGTCCTTCGTTTGGGAGAAAAATGCAATGGTACAAGACAGCTTTTCCTTGCCAATATCTCTCTTTTGCAAAGAGCTACGCATTGGAAAATTCAGGGCTATGTCGTGTAGATGATGGCCTAACAGGAGGCTTTAAAATTTTCTTTCTAGTGACCTTCGTTTGGGAGAAAAATGCAAAGGTACAAGACAGCTTTTCCTTGCCAATATCTCTCTTTTGCAAAGAGCTGCGCATTGGAAAATTCAGGGCTATGTCGTGTAGATGATGGCCTAACAGGAGGCTTTAACATTTTAATTCTAGTGTCCTTCGTTTGGGAGAAAAATGCAAAGGTACAAGACAGCTTTTCCTTGCCAATATCTCTCTTTTGCAAAGAGCTACGCATTGGAAAATTCAGGGCTATGTCGTGTAGATGATGGCCTAACTGGAGGCTTTAAAATTTTCTTTCTAGTGACCTTCGTTTGGGAGAAAAATGCAAAGGTACAAGACAGCTTTTCCTTGCCAATATCTCTATTTTGCAAAGAGCTACGCATTGGAAAATTCAGGGCTATGTCGTGTAGATGATGGCCTAACAGGAGGCTTTAAAATTTTCTTTCTAGTGACCTTCGTTTGGGAGAAAAATGCAAAGGTACAAGACAGCTTTTCCTTGCCAATATCTCTCTTTTGCAAAGAGCTACGCATTGGAAAATTCAGGGCTATGTCGTGTAGATGATGGCCTAACAGGAGGCTTTAAAATTTTAATTCTAGTGTCCCTGGTTTGGGAGAAAAATGCAAAGGTACAAGACAGCTTTTCCTTGCCAATATCTCTCTTTTGCAAAGAGCTACGCATTGGAAAATTCAGGGCTATGTCGTGTAGATGATGGCCTAACAGGAGGCTTTAAAATTTTAATTCTAGTGTCCTTCGTTTGGGAGAAAAATGCAATGGTACAAGACAGCTTTTCCTTGCCAATATCTCTCTTTTGCAAAGAGCTGCGCATTGGAAAATTACAGGGCTATTTCGTGTAGATGATGGCCTAACAGGAGGCTTTAAAATTTTCTTTCTAGTGTCCTTCGTTTGGGAGAAAAATGCAATGGTACAAGACAGCTTTTCCTTGCCAATATCTCTCTTTTGCAAAGAGCTACGCATTGGAAAATTCAGGGCTATGTCGTGTAGATGATGGCCTAACAGGAGGCTTTAAAATTTTCTTTCTAGTGACCTTCGTTTGGGAGAAAAATGCAAAGGTACAAGACAGCTTTTCCTTGCCAATATCTCTCTTTTGCAAAGAGCTGCGCATTGGAAAATTCAGGGCTATGTCGTGTAGATGATGGCCTAACAGGAGGCTTTAAAATTTTAATTCTAGTGTCCTTCGTTTGGGAGAAAAATGCAAAGGTACAAGACAGCTTTTCCTTGCCAATATCTCTCTTTTGCAAAGAGCTACGCATTGGAAAATTCAGGGCTATGTCGTGTAGATGATGGCCTAACTGGAGGCTTTAAAATTTTCTTTCTAGTGACCTTCGTTTGGGAGAAAAATGCAAAGGTACAAGACAGCTTTTCCTTGCCAATATCTCTATTTTGCAAAGAGCTACGCATTGGAAAATTCAGGGCTATGTCGTGTAGATGATGGCCTAACAGGAGGCTTTAAAATTTTCTTTCTAGTGACCTTCGTTTGGGAGAAAAATGCAAAGGTACAAGACAGCTTTTCCTTGCCAATATCTCTCTTTTGCAAAGAGCTACGCATTGGAAAATTCAGGGCTATGTCGTGTAGATGATGGCCTAACAGGAGGCTTTAAAATTTTCTTTCTAGTGACCTTCGTTTGGGAGAAAAATGCAAAGGTACAAGACAGCTTTTCCTTGCCAATATCTCTCTTTTGCAAAGAGCTGCGCATTGGAAAATTCAGGGCTATGTCGTGTAGATGATGGCCTAACAGGAGGCTTTAAAATTTTAATTCTAGTGTCCCTGGTTTGGGAGAAAAATGCAAAGGTACAAGACAGCTTTTCCTTGCCAATATCTCTCTTTTGCAAAGAGCTACGCATTGGAAAATTCAGGGCTATGTCGTGTAGATGATGGCCTAACAGGAGGCTTTAAAATTTTAATTCTAGTGTCCTTCGTTTGGGAGAAAAATGCAATGGTACAAGACAGCTTTTCCTTGCCAATATCTCTCTTTTGCAAAGAGCTGCGCATTGGAAAATTACAGGGCTATTTCGTGTAGATGATGGCCTAACAGGAGGCTTTAAAATTTTCTTTCTAGTGTCCTTCGTTTGGGAGAAAAATGCAATGGTACAAGACAGCTTTTCCTTGCCAATATCTCTCTTTTGCAAAGAGCTACGCATTGGAAAATTCAGGGCTATGTCGTGTAGATGATGGCCTAACAGGAGGCTTTAAAATTTTCTTTCTAGTGACCTTCGTTTGGGAGAAAAATGCAAAGGTACAAGACAGCTTTTCCTTGCCAATATCTCTCTTTTGCAAAGAGCTGCGCATTGGAAAATTCAGGGCTATGTCGTGTAGATGATGGCCTAACAGGAGGCTTTAAAATTTTAATTCTAGTGTCCTTCGTTTGGGAGAAAAATGCAAAGGTACAAGACAGCTTTTCCTTGCCAATATCTCTCTTTTGCAAAGAGCTACGCATTGGAAAATTCAGGGCTATGTCGTGTAGATGATGGCCTAACTGGAGGCTTTAAAATTTTCTTTCTAGTGACCTTCGTTTGGGAGAAAAATGCAAAGGTACAAGACAGCTTTTCCTTGCCAATATCTCTATTTTGCAAAGAGCTACGCATTGGAAAATTCAGGGCTATGTCGTGTAGATGATGGCCTAACAGGAGGCTTTAAAATTTTCTTTCTAGTGACCTTCGTTTGGGAGAAAAATGCAAAGGTACAAGACAGCTTTTCCTTGCCAATATCTCTCTTTTGCAAAGAGCTACGCATTGGAAAATTCAGGGCTATGTCGTGTAGATGATGGCCTAACAGGAGGCTTTAAAATTTTCTTTCTAGTGACCTTCGTTTGGGAGAAAAATGCAAAGGTACAAGACAGCTTTTCCTTGCCAATATCTCTCTTTTGCAAAGAGCTGCGCATTGGAAAATTCAGGGCTATGTCGTGTAGATGATGGCCTAACAGGAGGCTTTAAAATTTTAATTCTAGTGTCCCTGGTTTGGGAGAAAAATGCAAAGGTACAAGACAGCTTTTCCTTGCCAATATCTCTCTTTTGCAAAGAGCTACGCATTGGAAAATTCAGGGCTATGTCGTGTAGATGATGGCCTAACAGGAGGCTTTAAAATTTTAATTCTAGTGTCCTTCGTTTGGGAGAAAAATGCAAAGGTACAAGACAGCTTTTCCTTGCCAATATCTCTCTTTTGCAAAGAGCTGCGCATTGGAAAATTCAGGGCTATGTCGTGTAGATGATGGCCTAACAGGAGGCTTTAAAATTTTCTTTCTAGTGTCCTTCGTTTGGGAGAAAAATGCAAAGGTACAAGACAGCTTTTCCTTGCCAATATCTCTCTTTTGCAAAGAGCTGCGCATTGGAAAATTCAGGGCTATGTCGTGTAGATGATGGCCTAACAGGAGGCTTTACAATTTTCTTTCTAGTGTCCTTCGTTTGGGAGAAAAATGCAATGGTACAAGACAGCTTTTCCTTGCCAATATCTCTCTTTTGCAAAGAGCTGCGCATTGGAAAATTACAGGGCTATTTCGTGTAGATGATGGCCTAACAGGAGGCTTTAAAATTTTCTTTCTAGTGTCCTTCGTTTGGGAGAAAAATGCAATGGTACAAGACAGCTTTTCCTTGCCAATATCTCTCTTTTGCAAAGAGCTACGCATTGGAAAATTCAGGGCTATGTCGTGTAGATGATGGCCTAACAGGAGGCTTTAAAATTTTCTTTCTAGTGACCTTCGTTTGGGAGAAAAATGCAAAGGTACAAGACAGCTTTTCCTTGCCAATATCTCTCTTTTGCAAAGAGCTGCGCATTGGAAAATTCAGGGCTATGTCGTGTAGATGATGGCCTAACAGGAGGCTTTAAAATTTTAATTCTAGTGTCCTTCGTTTGGGAGAAAAATGCAAAGGTACAAGACAGCTTTTCCTTGCCAATATCTCTCTTTTGCAAAGAGCTACGCATTGGAAAATTCAGGACTATGTCGTGTAGATGATGGCCTAACAGGAGGCTTTAAAATTTTAATTCTAGTGTCCTTCGTTTGGGAGAAAAATGCAAAGGTACAAGACAGCTTTTCCTTGCCAATATCTCTCTTTTGCAAAGAGCTGCGCATTGGAAAATTCAGGGCTATGTCGTGTAGATGATGGCCTAACAGGAGGCTTTAAAATTTTAATTCTAGTGACCCTGGTTTGGGAGAAAAATGCAAAGGTACAAGACAGCTTTTCCTTGCCAATATCTCTCTTTTGCAAAGAGCTACGCATTGGAAAATTCAGGGCTATGTCGTGTAGATGATGGCCTAACAGGAGGCTTTAAAATTTTAATTCTAGTGTCCCTGGTTTGGGAGAAAAATGCAAAGGTACAAGACAGCTTTTCCTTGCCAATATCTCTCTTTTGCAAAGAGCTACGCATTGGAAAATTCAGGGCTATGTCGTGTAGATGATGGCCTAACAGGAGGCTTTAAAATTTTCTTTCTAGTGTCCTTCGTTTGGGAGAAAAATGCAAAGGCACAAGACAGCTTTTCCTTGCCAATATCTCTCTTTTGCAAAGAGCTGCGCATTGGAAAATTCAGGGCTATGTCGTGTAGATGATGGCCTAACAGGAGGCTTTAAAATTTTCTTTCTAGTGTCCTTCGTTTGGGAGAAAAATGCAATGGTACAAGACAGCTTTTCCTTGCCAATATCTCTCTTTTGCAAAGAGCTGCGCATTGGAAAATTCAGGGCTATTTCGTGTAGATGATGGCCTAACAGGAGGCTTTAAAATTTTCTTTCTAGTGTCCTTCGTTTGGGAGAAAAATGCAAAGGTACAAGACAGCTTTTCCTTGCCAATATCTCTCTTTTGCAAAGAGCTGCGCATTGGAAAATTCAGGGCTATGTCGTGTAGATGATGGCCTAACAGGAGGCTTTAAAATTTTAATTCTAGTGTCCCTGGTTTGGGAGAAAAATGCAAAGGTACAAGACAGCTTTTCCTTGCCAATATCTCTCTTTTGCAAAGAGCTACGCATTGGAAAATTCAGGGCTATGTCGTGTAGATGATGGCCTAACAGGAGGCTTTAAAATTTTAATTCTAGTGTCCTTCGTTTGGGAGAAAAATGCAATGGTACAAGACAGCTTTTCCTTGCCAATATCTCTCTTTTGCAAAGAGCTGCGCATTGGAAAATTACAGGGCTATTTCGTGTAGATGATGGCCTAACAGGAGGCTTTAAAATTTTCTTTCTAGTGTCCTTCGTTTGGGAGAAAAATGCAATGGTACAAGACAGCTTTTCCTTGCCAATATCTCTCTTTTGCAAAGAGCTACGCATTGGAAAATTCAGGGCTATGTCGTGTAGATGATGGCCTAACAGGAGGCTTTAAAATTTTCTTTCTAGTGACCTTCGTTTGGGAGAAAAATGCAAAGGTACAAGACAGCTTTTCCTTGCCAATATCTCTCTTTTGCAAAGAGCTGCGCATTGGAAAATTCAGGGCTATGTCGTGTAGATGATGGCCTAACAGGAGGCTTTAAAATTTTAATTCTAGTGTCCTTCGTTTGGGAGAAAAATGCAATGGTACAAGACAGCTTTTCCTTGCCAATATCTCTCTTTTGCAAAGAGCTGCGCATTGGAAAATTACAGGGCTATTTCGTGTAGATGATGGCCTAACAGGAGGCTTTAAAATTTTCTTTCTAGTGTCCTTCGTTTGGGAGAAAAATGCAATGGTACAAGACAGCTTTTCCTTGCCAATATCTCTCTTTTGCAAAGAGCTGCGCATTGGAAAATTCAGGGCTATGTCGTGTAGATGATGGCCTAACAGGAGGCTTTAAAATTTTCTTTCTAGTGACCTTCGTTTGGGAGAAAAATGCAAAGGTACAAGACAGCTTTTCCTTGCCAATATCTCTCTTTTGCAAAGAGCTACGCATTGGAAAATTCAGGGCTATGTCGTGTAGATGATGGCCTAACAGGAGGCTTTAAAATTTTCTTTCTAGTGACCTTCGTTTGGGAGAAAAATGCAAAGGTACAAGACAGCTTTTCCTTGCCAATATCTCTCTTTTGCAAAGAGCTGCTCATTGGAAAATTCAGGGCTATGTCGTGTAGATGATGGCCTAACAGGAGGCTTTAAAATTTTAATTCTAGTGTCCTTCGTTTGGGAGAAAAATGCAAAGGTACAAGACAGCTTTTCCTTGCCAATATCTCTCTTTTGCAAAGAGCTACGCATTGGAAAATTCAGGGCTATGTCGTGTAGATGATGGCCTAACAGGAGGCTTTAAAATTTTAATTCTAGTGTCCTTCGTTTGGGAGAAAAATGCAAAGGTACAAGACAGCTTTTCCTTGCCAATATCTCTCTTTTGCAAAGAGCTGCGCATTGGAAAATTCAGGGCTATGTCGTGTAGATGATGGCCTAACAGGAGGCTTTAAAATTTTAATTCTAGTGTCCCTGGTTTGGGAGAAAAATGCAAAGGTACAAGACAGCTTTTCCTTGCCAATATCTCTCTTTTGCAAAGAGCTACGCATTGGAAAATTCAGGGCTATGTCGTGTAGATGATGGCCTAACAGGAGGCTTTAAAATTTTAATTCTAGTGTCCTTCGTTTGGGAGACAAATGCAAAGGTACAAGACAGCTTTTCCTTGCCAATATCTCTCTTTTGCAAAGAGCTGCGCATTGGAAAATTCAGGGCTATGTCGTGTAGATGATGGCCTAACAGGAGGCTTTAAAATTTTCTTTCTAGTGTCCTTCGTTTGGGAGAAAAATGCAAAGGCACAAGACAGCTTTTCCTTGCCAATATCTCTCTTTTGCAAAGAGCTGCGCATTGGAAAATTCAGGGCTATGTCGTGTAGATGATGGCCTAACAGGAGGCTTTAAAATTTTCTTTCTAGTGTCCTTCGTTTGGGAGAAAAATGCAAAGGTACAAGACAGCTTTTCCTTGCCAATATCTCTCTTTTGCAAAGAGCTACGCATTGGAAAATTCAGGGCTATGTCGTGTAGATGATGGCCTAACAGGAGGCTTTAAAATTTTCTTTCTAGTGACCTTCGTTTGGGAGAAAAATGCAAAGGTACAAGACAGCTTTTCCTTGCCAATATCTCTCTTTTGCAAAGAGCTGCGCATTGGAAAATTCAGGGCTATGTCGTGTAGATGATGGCCTAACAGGAGGCTTTAAAATTTTCTTTCTAGTGTCCTTCGTTTGGGAGTAAAATGCAATGGTACAAGACAGCTTTTCCTTGCCAATATCTCTCTTTTGCAAAGAGCTGCGCATTGGAAAATTCAGGGCTATGTCGTGTAGATGATGGCCTAACAGGAGGCTTTAAAATTTTCTTTCTAGTGACCTTCGTTTGGGAGAAAAATGCAAAGGTACAAGACAGCTTTTCCTTGCCAATATCTCTCTTTTGCAAAGAGCTGCGCATTGGAAAATTCAGGGCTATGTCGTGTAGATGATGGCCTAACAGGAGGCTTTAAAATTTTCTTTCTAGTGTCCTTCGTTTGGGAGTAAAATGCAATGGTACAAGACAGCTTTTCCTTGCCAATATCTCTCTTTTGCAAAGAGCTGCGCATTGGAAAATTCAGGGCTATGTCGTGTAGATGATGGCCTAACAGGAGGCTTTAAAATTTTAATTCTAGTGTCCTTCGTTTGGGAGAAAAATGCAAAGGTACAAGACAGCTTTTCCTTGCCAATATCTCTCTTTTGCAAAGAGCTGCGCATTGGAAAATTCAGGGCTATGTCGTGTAGATGATGGCCTAACAGGAGGCTTTAAAATTTTCTTTCTAGTGTCCTTCGTTTGGGAGAAAAATGCAAAGGCACAAGACAGCTTTTCCTTGCCAATATCTCTCTTTTGCAAAGAGCTGCGCATTGGAAAATTCAGGGCTATGTCGTGTAGATGATGGCCTAACAGGAGGCTTTAAAATTTTCTTTCTAGTGTCCTTCGTTTGGGAGAAAAATGCAAAGGTACAAGACAGCTTTTCCTTGCCAATATCTCTCTTTTGCAAAGAGCTACGCATTGGAAAATTCAGGGCTATGTCGTGTAGATGATGGCCTAACAGGAGGCTTTAAAATTTTCTTTCTAGTGACCTTCGTTTGGGAGAAAAATGCAAAGGTACAAGACAGCTTTTCCTTGCCAATATCTCTCTTTTGCAAAGAGCTGCGCATTGGAAAATTCAGGGCTATGTCGTGTAGATGATGGCCTAACAGGAGGCTTTAAAATTTTCTTTCTAGTGTCCTTCGTTTGGGAGTAAAATGCAATGGTACAAGACAGCTTTTCCTTGCCAATATCTCTCTTTTGCAAAGAGCTGCGCATTGGAAAATTCAGGGCTATGTCGTGTAGATGATGGCCTAACAGGAGGCTTTAAAATTTTCTTTCTAGTGACCTTCGTTTGGGAGAAAAATGCAAAGGTACAAGACAGCTTTTCCTTGCCAATATCTCTCTTTTGCAAAGAGCTGCGCATTGGAAAATTCAGGGCTATGTCGTGTAGATGATGGCCTAACAGGAGGCTTTAAAATTTTCTTTCTAGTGTCCTTCGTTTGGGAGTAAAATGCAATGGTACAAGACAGCTTTTCCTTGCCAATATCTCTCTTTTGCAAAGAGCTGCGCATTGGAAAATTCAGGGCTATGTCGTGTAGATGATGGCCTAACAGGAGGCTTTAAAATTTTAATTCTAGTGTCCCTGGTTTGGGAGAAAAATGCAAAGGTACAAGACAGCTTTTCCTTGCCAATATCTCTCTTTTGCAAAGAGCTACGCATTGGAAAATTCAGGGCTATGTCGTGTAGATGATGGCCTAACAGGAGGCTTTAAAATTTTAATTCTAGTGTCCTTCGTTTGGGAGAAAAATGCAAAGGTACAAGACAGCTTTTCCTTGCCAATATCTCTCTTTTGCAAAGAGCTGCGCATTGGAAAATTCAGGGCTATGTCGTGTAGATGATGGCCTAACAGGAGGCTTTAAAATTTTAATTCTAGTGTCCTTCGTTTGGGAGAAAAATGCAAAGGTACAAGACAGCTTTTCCTTGCCAATATCTCTCTTTTGCAAAGAGCTGCGCATTGGAAAATTCAGGGCTATGTCGTGTAGATGATGGCCTAACAGGAGGCTTTAAAATTTTCTTTCTAGTGTCCTTCGTTTGGGAGAAAAATGCAAAGGCACAAGACAGCTTTTCCTTGCCAATATCTCTCTTTTGCAAAGAGCTGCGCATTGGAAAATTCAGGGCTATGTCGTGTAGATGATGGCCTAACAGGAGGCTTTAAAATTTTCTTTCTAGTGTCCTTCGTTTGGGAGAAAAATGCAAAGGTACAAGACAGCTTTTCCTTGCCAATATCTCTCTTTTGCAAAGAGCTACGCATTGGAAAATTCAGGGCTATGTCGTGTAAATGATGGCCTAACAGGAGGCTTTAAAATTTTCTTTCTAGTGACCTTCGTTTGGGAGAAAAATGCAAAGGTACAAGACAGCTTTTCCTTGCCAATATCTCTCTTTTGCAAAGAGCTGCGCATTGGAAAATTCAGGGCTATGTCGTGTAGATGATGGCCTAACAGGAGGCTTTAAAATTTTCTTTCTAGTGTCCTTCGTTTGGGAGTAAAATGCAATGGTACAAGACAGCTTTTCCTTGCCAATATCTCTCTTTTGCAAAGAGCTGCGCATTGGAAAATTCAGGGCTATGTCGTGTAGATGATGGCCTAACAGGAGGCTTTAAAATTTTCTTTCTAGTGACCTTCGTTTGGGAGAAAAATGCAAAGGTACAAGACAGCTTTTCCTTGCCAATATCTCTCTTTTGCAAAGAGCTACGCATTGGAAAATTCAGGGCTATGTCGTGTAGATGATGGCCTAACAGGAGGCTTTAAAATTTTCTTTCTAGTGACCTTCGTTTGGGAGAAAAATGCAAAGGTACAAGACAGCTTTTCCTTGCCAATATCTCTCTTTTGCAAAGAGCTGCTCATTGGAAAATTCAGGGCTATGTCGTGTAGATGATGGCCTAACAGGAGGCTTTAAAATTTTAATTCTAGTGTCCTTCGTTTGGGAGAAAAATGCAAAGGTACAAGACAGCTTTTCCTTGCCAATATCTCTCTTTTGCAAAGAGCTACGCATTGGAAAATTCAGGGCTATGTCGTGTAGATGATGGCCTAACAGGAGGCTTTAAAATTTTCTTTCTAGTGACCTTCGTTTGGGAGAAAAATGCAAAGGTACAAGACAGCTTTTCCTTGCCAATATCTCTATTTTGCAAAGAGCTACGCATTGGAAAATTAAGGGCTATGTCGTGTAGATGATGGCCTAACAGGAGGCTTTAAAATTTTCTTTCTAGTGTCCTTCGTTTGGGAGAAAAATGCAATGGTACAAGACAGCTTTTCCTTGCCAATATCTCTCTTTTGCAAAGAGCTGCGCATTGGAAAATTCAGGGCTATTTCGTGTAGATGATGGCCTAACAGGAGGCTTTAAAATTTTCTTTCTAGTGTCCTTCGTTTGGGAGAAAAATGCAAAGGTACAAGACAGCTTTTCCTTGCCAATATCTCTCTTTTGCAAAGAGCTACGCATTGGAAAATTCAGGGCTATGTCGTGTAGATGATGGCCTAACAGGAGGCTTTAAAATTTTCTTTCTAGTGACCTTCGTTTGGGAGAAAAATGCAAAGGTACAAGACAGCTTTTCCTTGCCAATATCTCTCTTTTGCAAAGAGCTGCGCATTGGAAAATTCAGGGCTATGTCGTGTAGATGATGGCCTAACAGGAGGCTTTAAAATTTTCTTTCTAGTGTCCTTCGTTTGGGAGAAAAATGCAAAGGCACAAGACAGCTTTTCCTTGCCAATATCTCTCTTTTGCAAAGAGCTGCGCATTGGAAAATTCAGGGCTATGTCGTGTAGATGATGGCCTAACAGGAGGCTTTAAAATTTTCTTTCTAGTGTCCTTCGTTTGGGAGAAAAATGCAATGGTACAAGACAGCTTTTCCTTGCCAATATCTCTCTTTTGCAAAGAGCTGCGCATTGGAAAATTCAGGGCTATTTCGTGTAGATGATGGCCTAACAGGAGGCTTTAAAATTTTCTTTCTAGTGTCCTTCGTTTGGGAGAAAAATGCAAAGGTACAAGACAGCTTTTCCTTGCCAATATCTCTCTTTTGCAAAGAGCTACGCATTGGAAAATTCAGGGCTATGTCGTGTAGATGATGGCCTAACAGGAGGTTTTAAAATTTTCTTTCTAGTGACCTTCGTTTGGGAGAAAAATGCAAAGGTACAAAACAGCTTTTCCTTGCCAATATCTCTCTTTTGCAAAGAGCTGCGCATTGGAAAATTCAGGGCTATGTCGTGTAGATGATGGCCTAACAGGAGGCTTTAAAATTTTCTTTCTAGTGTCCTTCGTTTGGGAGTAAAATGCAATGGTACAAGACAGCTTTTCCTTGCCAATATCTCTCTTTTGCAAAGAGCTGCGCATTGGAAAATTCAGGGCTATGTCGTGTAGATGATGGCCTAACAGGAGGCTTTAAAATTTTCTTTCTAGTGACCTTCGTTTGGGAGAAAAATGCAAAGGTACAAGACAGCTTTTCCTTGCCAATATCTCTCTTTTGCAAAGAGCTGCGCATTGGAAAATTCAGGGCTATGTCGTGTAGATGATGGCCTAACAGGAGGCTTTAAAATTTTAATTCTAGTGTCCCTGGTTTGGGAGAAAAATGCAAAGGTACAAGACAGCTTTAACTTGCCAATATCTCTCTTTTGCAAAGAGCTACGCATTGGAAAATTCAGGGCTATGTCGTGTAGATGATGGCCTAACAGGAGGCTTTAAAATTTTAATTCTAGTGTCCTTCGTTTGGGAGAAAAATGCAAAGGTACAAGACAGCTTTTCCTTGCCAATATCTCTCTTTTGCAAAGAGCTGCGCATTGGAAAATTCAGGGCTATGTCGTGTAGATGATGGCCTAACAGGAGGCTTTAAAATTTTAATTCTAGTGTCCCTGGTTTGGGAGAAAAATGCAAAGGTACAAGACAGCTTTTCCTTGTCAATATCTCTCTTTTGCAAAGAGCTACGCATTGGAAAATTCAGGGCTATGTCGTGTAGATGATGGCCTAACAGGAGGCTTTAAAATTTTAATTCTAGTGTCCTTCGTTTGGGAGAAAAATGCAAAGGTACAAGACAGCTTTTCCTTGCCAATATCTCTCTTTTGCAAAGAGCTGCGCATTGGAAAATTCAGGGCTATGTCGTGTAGATGATGGCCTAACAGGAGGCTTTAAAATTTTCTTTCTAGTGTCCTTCGTTTGGGAGAAAAATGCAAAGGCACAAGACAGCTTTTCCTTGCCAATATCTCTCTTTTGCAAAGAGCTGCGCATTGGAAAATTCAGGGCTATGTCGTGTAGATGATGGCCTAACAGGAGGCTTTAAAATTTTCTTTCTAGTGTCCTTCGTTTGGGAGAAAAATGCAAAGGTACAAGACAGCTTTTCCTTGCCAATATCTCTCTTTTGCAAAGAGCTACGCATTGGAAAATTCAGGGCTATGTCGTGTAAATGATGGCCTAACAGGAGGCTTTAAAATTTTCTTTCTAGTGACCTTCGTTTGGGAGAAAAATGCAAAGGTACAAGACAGCTTTTCCTTGCCAATATCTCTCTTTTGCAAAGAGCTGCGCATTGGAAAATTCAGGGCTATGTCGTGTAGATGATGGCCTAACAGGAGGCTTTAAAATTTTCTTTCTAGTGTCCTTCGTTTGGGAGTAAAATGCAATGGTACAAGACAGCTTTTCCTTGCCAATATCTCTCTTTTGCAAAGAGCTGCGCATTGGAAAATTCAGGGCTATGTCGTGTAGATGATGGCCTAACAGGAGGCTTTAAAATTTTCTTTCTAGTGACCTTAGTTTGGGAGAATAATGCAAAGGTACAAGACAGCTTTTCCTTGCCAATATCTCTCTTTTGCAAAGAGCTACGCATTGGAAAATTCAGGGCTATGTCGTGTAGATGATGGCCTAACAGGAGGCTTTAAAATTTTCTTTCTAGTGACCTTCGTTTGGGAGAAAAATGCAAAGGTACAAGACAGCTTTTCCTTGCCAATATCTCTCTTTTGCAAAGAGCTGCTCATTGGAAAATTCAGGGCTATGTCGTGTAGATGATGGCCTAACAGGAGGCTTTAAAATTTTAATTCTAGTGTCCTTCGTTTGGGAGAAAAATGCAAAGGTACAAGACAGCTTTTCCTTGCCAATATCTCTCTTTTGCAAAGAGCTACGCATTGGAAAATTCAGGGCTATGTCGTGTAGATGATGGCCTAACAGGAGGCTTTAAAATTTTCTTTCTAGTGACCTTCGTTTGGGAGAAAAATGCAAAGGTACAAGACAGCTTTTCCTTGCCAATATCTCTATTTTGCAAAGAGCTACGCATTGGAAAATTAAGGGCTATGTCGTGTAGATGATGGCCTAACAGGAGGCTTTAAAATTTTCTTTCTAGTGTCCTTCGTTTGGGAGAAAAATGCAATGGTACAAGACAGCTTTTCCTTGCCAATATCTCTCTTTTGCAAAGAGCTGCGCATTGGAAAATTCAGGGCTATTTCGTGTAGATGATGGCCTAACAGGAGGCTTTAAAATTTTCTTTCTAGTGTCCTTCGTTTGGGAGAAAAATGCAAAGGTACAAGACAGCTTTTCCTTGCCAATATCTCTCTTTTGCAAAGAGCTACGCATTGGAAAATTCAGGGCTATGTCGTGTAGATGATGGCCTAACAGGAGGCTTTAAAATTTTCTTTCTAGTGACCTTCGTTTGGGAGAAAAATGCAAAGGTACAAGACAGCTTTTCCTTGCCAATATCTCTCTTTTGCAAAGAGCTGCGCATTGGAAAATTCAGGGCTATGTCGTGTAGATGATGGCCTAACAGGAGGCTTTAAAATTTTCTTTCTAGTGTCCTTCGTTTGGGAGTAAAATGCAATGGTACAAGACAGCTTTTCCTTGCCAATATCTCTCTTTTGCAAAGAGCTGCGCATTGGAAAATTCAGGGCTATGTCGTGTAGATGATGGCCTAACAGGAGGCTTTAAAATTTTCTTTCTAGTGACCTTCGTTTGGGAGAAAAATGCAAAGGTACAAGACAGCTTTTCCTTGCCAATATCTCTCTTTTGCAAAGAGCTACGCATAGGAAAATTCAGGGCTATGTCGTGTAGATGATGGCCTAACAGGAGGCTTTAAAATTTTCTTTCTAGTGACCTTCGTTTGGGAGAAAAATGCAAAGGTACAAGACAGCTTTTCCTTGCCAATATCTCTCTTTTGCAAAGAGCTGCTCATTGGAAAATTCAGGGCTATGTCGTGTAGATGATGGCCTAACAGGAGGCTTTAAAATTTTAATTCGTGTCCTTCGTTTGGGAGAAAAATGCAAAGGTACAAGACAGCTTTTCCTTGCCAATATCTCTCTTTTGCAAAGAGCTACGCATTGGAAAATTCAGGGCTATGTCGTGTAGATGATGGCCTAACAGGAGGCTTTAAAATTTTCTTTCTAGTGACCTTCGTTTGGGAGAAAAATGCAAAGGTACAAGACAGCTTTTCCTTGCCAATATCTCTATTTTGCAAAGAGCTACGCATTGGAAAATTAAGGGCTATGTCGTGTAGATGATGGCCTAACAGGAGGCTTTAAAATTTTCTTTCTAGTGACCTTCGTTTGGGAGAAAAATGCAATGGTACAAGACAGCTTTTCCTTGCCAATATCTCTCTTTTGCAAAGAGCTGCGCATTGGAAAATTCAGGGCTATGTCGTGTAGATGATGGCCTAACAGGAGGCTTTAAAATTTTAATTCTAGTGTCCTTCGTTTGGGAGAAAAATGCAAAGGTACAAGACAGCTTTCCCTTGCCAATATCTCTCTTTTGCAAAGAGCTGCGCATTGGAAAATTCAGAGCTATGTCGTGTAGATGATGGCCTAACAGGAGGCTTTAAAATTTTCTTTCTAGTGTCCTTCGTTTGGGAGAAAAATGCAAAGGTACAAGACAGCTTTTCCTTGCCAATATCTCTCTTTTGCAAAGAGCTGCGCATTGGAAAATTCAGGGCTATGTCGTGTAGATGATGGCCTAACAGGAGGCTTTAAAATTTTCTTTCTAGTTTCCTTCGTTTGGGAGAAAAATGCAAAGGTACAAGACAGCTTTTCCTTGCCAATATCTCTCTTTTGCAAAGAGCTACGCATTGGAAAATTAAGGGCTATGTCGTGTAGATGATGGCCTAACAGGAGGCTTTAAAATTTTCTTTCTAGTTTCCTTCGTTTGGGAGAAAAATGCAAAGGTACAAGACAGCTTTTCCTTGCCAATATCTCTCTTTTGCAAAGAGCTACGCATTGGAAAATTCAGGACTATGTCGTGTAGATGATGGCCTAACAGGAGGCTTTAAAATTTTAATTCTAGTGTCCTTCGTTTGGGAGAAAAATGCAAAGGTACAAGACAGCTTTTCCTTGCCAATATCTCTCTTTTGCAAAGAGCTGCGCATTGGAAAATTCAGGGCTATGTCGTGTAGATGATGGCCTAACAGGAGGCTTTAAAATTTTCTTTCTAGTGTCCTTCGTTTGGGAGAAAAATGCAAAGGTACAAGACAGCTTTTCCTTGCCAATATCTCTCTTTTGCAAAGAGCTGCGCATTGGAAAATTCAGGGCTATGTCGTGTAGATGATGGCCTAACAGGAGGCTTTAAAATTTTCTTTCTAGTGTCCTTCGTTTGGGAGAAAAATGCAATGGTACAAGACAGCTTTTCCTTGCCAATATCTCTCTTTTGCAAAGAGCTGCGCATTGGAAAATTCAGGGCTATTTCGTGTAGATGATGGCCTAACAGGAGGCTTTAAAATTTTCTTTCTAGTGTCCTTCGTGTGGGAGAAAAATGCAAAGGTACAAGACAGCTTTTCCTTGCCAATATCTCTCTTTTGCAAAGAGCTACGCATTGGAAAATTCAGGGCTATGTCGTGTAGATGATGGCCTAACAGGAGGCTTTAAAATTTTCTTTCTAGTGACCTTCGTTTGGGAGAAAAATGCAAAGGTACAAGACAGCTTTTCCTTGCCAATATCTCTCTTTTGCAAAGAGCTGCGCATTGGAAAATTCAGGGCTATTTCGTGTAGATGATGGCCTAACAGGAGGCTTTAAAATTTTCTTTCTAGTGTCCTTCGTTTGGGAGTAAAATGCAATGGTACAAGACAGCTTTTCCTTGCCAATATCTCTCTTTTGCAAAGAGATACGCATTGGAAAATTCAGGGCTATGTCGTGTAGATGATGGCCTAACAGGAGGCTTTAAAATTTTCTTTCTAGTGACCTTCGTTTGGGAGAAAAATGCAAAGGTACAAGACAGCTTTTCCTTGCCAATATCTCTCTTTTGCAAAGAGCTGCTCATTGGAAAATTCAGGGCTATGTCGTGTAGATGATGGCCTAACAGGAGGCTTTAAAATTTTAATTCTAGTGTCCTTCGTTTGGGAGAAAAATGCAAAGGTACAAGACAGCTTTTCCTTGCCAATATCTCTCTTTTGCAAAGAGCTACGCATTGGAAAATTCAGGGCTATGTCTTGTAGATGATGGCCTAACAGGAGGCTTTAAAATTTTCTTTCTAGTGACCTTCGTTTGGGAGAAAAATGCAAAGGTACAAGACAGCTTTTCCTTGCCAATATCTCTATTTTGCAAAGAGCTACGCATTGGAAAATTAAGGGCTATGTCGTGTAGATGATGGCCTAACAGGAGGCTTTAAAATTTTCTTTCTAGTGACCTTCGTTTGGGAGAAAAATGCAAAGGTACAAGACAGCTTTTCCTTGCCAATATCTCTCTTTTGCAAAGAGCTGCGCATTGGAAAATTCAGGGCTATGTCGTGTAGATGATGGCCTAACAGGAGGCTTTAAAATTTTAATTCTAGTGTCCTTCGTTTGGGAGAAAAATGCAAAGGTACAAGACAGCTTTTCCTTGCCAATATCTCTCTTTTGCAAAGAGCTACGCATTGGAAAATTCAGGGCTATGTCGTGTAGATGATGGCCTAACAGGAGGCTTTAAAATTTTTATTCTAGTGTCCTTCGTTTGGGAGAAAAATGCAAAGGTACAAGACAGCTTTTCCTTGCCAATATCTCTCTTTTGCAAAGAGCTGCGCATTGGAAAATTCAGGGCTATGTCGTGTAGATGATGGCCTAACAGGAGGCTTTAAAATTTTCTTTCTAGTGTCCTTCGTTTGGGAGAAAAATGCAAAGGTACAAGACAGCTTTTCCTTGCCAATATCTCTCTTTTGCAAAGAGCTGCGCATTGGAAAATTCAGGGCTATTTCGTGTAGATGATGGCCTAACAGGAGGCTTTAAAATTTTCTTTCTAGTGTCCTTCGTTTGGGAGTAAAATGCAATGGTACAAGACAGCTTTTCCTTGCCAATATCTCTCTTTTGCAAAGAGCTACGCATTGGAAAATTCAGGGCTATGTCGTGTAGATGATGGCCTAACAGGAGGCTTTAAAATTTTCTTTCTAGTGACCTTCGTTTGGGAGAAAAATGCAAAGGTACAAGACAGCTTTTCCTTGCCAATATCTCTCTTTTGCAAAGAGCTGCTCATTGGAAAATTCAGGGCTATGTCGTGTAGATGATGGCCTAACAGGAGGCTTTAAAATTTTAATTCTAGTGTCCTTCGTTTGGGAGAAAAATGCAAAGGTACAAGACAGCTTTTCCTTGCCAATATCTCTCTTTTGCAAAGAGCTACGCATTGGAAAATTCAGGGCTATGTCTTGTAGATGATGGCCTAACAGGAGGCTTTAAAATTTTCTTTCTAGTGACCTTCGTTTGGGAGAAAAATGCAAAGGTACAAGACAGCTTTTCCTTGCCAATATCTCTATTTTGCAAAGAGCTACGCATTGGAAAATTAAGGGCTATGTCGTGTAGATGATGGCCTAACAGGAGACTTTAAAATTTTCTTTCTAGTGACCTTCGTTTGGGAGAAAAATGCAATGGTACAAGACAGCTTTTCCTTGCCAATATCTCTCTTTTGCAAAGAGCTGCGCATTGGAAAATTCAGGACTATGTCGTGTAGATGATGGCCTAACAGGAGGCTTTAAAATTTTCTTTCTAGTGTCCTTCGTTTGGGAGAAAAATGCAAAGGTACAAGACAGCTTTTCCTTGCCAATATCTCTCTTTTGCAAAGAGCTGCGCATTGGAAAATTCAGGGCTATGTCGTGTAGATGATGGCCTAACAGGAGGCTTTAAAATTTTAATTCTAGTGTCCTTCGTTTGGGAGAAAAATGCAAAGGTACAAGACAGCTTTTCCTTGCCAATATCTCTCTTTTGCAAAGAGCTACGCATTGGAAAATTCAGGGCTATGTCGTGTAGATGATGGCCTAACAGGAGGCTTTAAAATTTTAATTCTAGTGTCCTTCGTTTGGGAGAAAAATGCAAAGGTACAAGACAGCTTTTCCTTGCCAATATCTCTCTTTTGCAAAGAGCTGCGCATTGGAAAATTCAGGGCTATGTCGTGTAGATGATGGCCTAACAGGAGGCTTTAAAATTTTCTTTCTAGTGACCTTCGTTTGGGAGAAAAATGCAATGGTACAAGACAGCTTTTCCTTGCCAATATCTCTCTTTTGCAAAGAGCTGCGCATTGGAAAATTCAGGGCTATGTCGTGTAGATGATGGCCTAACAGGAGGCTTTAAAATTTTCTTTCTAGTGTCCTTCGTTTGGGAGAAAAATGCAAAGGTACAAGACAGCTTTTCCTTGCCAATATTTCTCTTTTGCAAAGAGCTGCGCATTGGAAAATTCAGGGCTATGTCGTGTAGATGATTGCCTAACAGGAGGCTTTAAAATTTTCTTTCTAGTGTCCTTCGTTTGGGAGTAAAATGCAATGGTACAAGACAGCTTTTCCTTGCCAATATCTCTCTTTTGCAAAGAGCTGCGCATTGGAAAATTCAGGGCTATGTCGTGTAGATGATGGCCTAACAGGAGGCTTTAAAATTTTCTTTCTAGTGACCTTCGTTTGGGAGAAAAATGCAAAGGTACAAGACAGCTTTTCCTTGCCAATATCTCTCTTTTGCAAAGAGCTGCGCATTGGAAAATTCAGGGCTATGTCGTGTAGATGATGGCCTAACAAGAGGCTTTAAAATTTTCTTTCTAGTGTCCTTCGTTTGGGAGAAAAATGCAATGGTACAAGATAGCTTTTCCTTGCCAATATCTCTCTTTTGCAAAGAGCTACGCATTGGAAAATTCAGGGCTATGTCGTGTAGATGATGGCCTAACAGGAGGCTTTAAAATTTTCTTTCTAGTGACCTTCGTTTGGGAGAAAAATGCAAAGGTACAAGACAGCTTTTCCTTGCCAATATCTCTCTTTTGCAGAGAGCTGCGCATTGGAAAATTCAGGGCTATGTCGTGTAGATGATGGCCTAACAGGTGGCTTTAAAATTTTCTTTCTAGTGTCCTTCGTTTGGGAGAAAAATGCAATGGTACAAGACAGCTTTTCCTTGCCAATATCTCTCTTTTGCAAAGAGCTACGCATTGGAAAATTCAGGGCTATGTCGTGTAGATGATGGCCTAACAGGAGGCTTTAAAATTTTCTTTCTAGTGACCTTCGTTTGGGAGAAAAATGCAAAGGTACAAGACAGCTTTTCCTTGCCAATATATCTCTTTTGCAAAGAGCTGCGCATTGGAAAATTCAGGGCTATGTCGTGCAGATGATGACCTAACAGGAGGCTTTAAAATTTTCTTTCTAGTGACCTTCGTTTGGGAGAAAAATGCAAAGGTACAAGACAGCTTTTCCTTGCCAATATCTCTCTTTTGCAAAGAGCTGCGCATTGGAAAATTCAGGGCTATGTCGTGTAGATGATGGCCTAACAGGAGGCTTTAAATTTTTCTTTCTAGTGTCCTTCGTTTGGGAGAAAAATGCAATGGTACAAGACAGCTTTTCCTTGCCAATATCTCTCTTTTGCAAAGAGCTGCGCATTGGAAAATTACAGGGCTATTTCGTGTAGATGATGGCCTAACAGGAGGCTTTAAAATTTTCTTTCTAGTGTCCTTCGTTTGGGAGAAAAATGCAATGGTACAAGACAGCTTTTCCTTGCCAATATCTCTCTTTTGCAAAGAGCTACGCATTGGAAAATTCAGGGCTATGTCGTGTAGATGATGGCCTAACAGGAGGCTTTAAAATTTTCTTTCTAGTGACCTTCGTTTGGGAGAAAAATGCAAAGGTACAAGACAGCTTTTCCTTGCCAATATCTCTCTTTTGCAAAGAGCTGCGCATTGGAAAATTCAGGGCTATGTCGTGTAGATGATGGCCTAACAGGAGGCTTTAAAATTTTAATTCTAGTGTCCTTCGTTTGGGAGAAAAATGCAAAGGTACAAGACAGCTTTTCCTTGCCAATATCTCTCTTTTGCAAAGAGCTACGCATTGGAAAATTCAGGGCTATGTCGTGTAGATGATGGCCTAACAGGAGGCTTTAAAATTTTAATTCTAGTGTCCTTCGTTTGGGAGAAAAATGCAAAGGTACAAGACAGCTTTTCCTTGCCAATATCTCTCTTTTGCAAAGAGCTGCGCATTGGAAAATTCAGGGCTATGTCGTGTAGATGATGGCCTAACAGGAGGCTTTAAAATTTTATTTCTAGTGTCCTTCGTTTGGGAGAAAAATGCAAAGGTACAAGACAGCTTTTCCTTGCCAATATCTCTCTTTTGCAAAGAGCTGCGCATTGGAAAATTCAGGGCTATGTCGTGTAGATGATGGCCTAACAGGAGGCTTTAAAATTTTCTTTCTAGTTTCCTTCGTTTGGGAGAAAAATGCAAAGGTACAAGACAGCTTTTCCTTGCCAATATCTCTCTTTTGCAAAGAGCTACGCATTGGAAAATTCAGGGCTATGTCGTGTAGATGATGGCCTAACAGGAGGCTTTAAAATTTTCTTTCTAGTGACCTTCGTTTGGGAGAAAAATGCAAAGGTACAAGACAGCTTTTCCTTGCCAATATCTCTCTTTTGCAAAGAGCTGCGCATTGGAAAATTCAGGGCTATGTCGTGTAGATGATGGCCTAACAGGAGGCTTTAAAATTTTCTTTCTAGTGTCCTTCGTTTGGGAGAAAAATGCAAAGGTACAAGACAGCTTTTCCTTGCCAATATCTCTCTTTTGCAAAGAGCTACGCATTGGAAAATTCAGGGCTATGTCGTGTAGATGATGGCCTAACAGGAGGCTTTAAAATTTTAATTCTAGTGTCCTTCGTTTGGGAGAAAAATGCAAAGGTACAAGACAGCTTTTCCTTGCCAATATCTCTCTTTTGCAAAGAGCTGCGCATTGGAAAATTCAGGGCTATGTCGTGTAGATGATGGCCTAACAGGAGGCTTTAAAATTTTCTTTCTAGTGTCCTTCGTTTGGGAGAAAAATGCAAAGGTACAAGACAGCTTTTCCTTGCCAATATCTCTCTTTTGCAAAGAGCTGCGCATTGGAAAATTCAGGGCTATGTCGTGTAGATGATGGCCTAACAGGAGGCTTTAAAATTTTCTTTCTAGTGTCCTTCGTTTGGGAGAAAAATGCAATGGTACAAGACAGCTTTTCCTTGCCAATATCTCTCTTTTGCAAAGAGCTGCGCATTGGAAAATTCAGGGCTATTTCGTGTAGATGATGGCCTAACAGGAGGCTTTAAAATTTTCTTTCTAGTGTCCTTCGTGTGGGAGAAAAATGCAAAGGTACAAGACAGCTTTTCCTTGCCAATATCTCTCTTTTGCAAAGAGCTACGCATTGGAAAATTCAGGGCTATGTCGTGTAGATGATGGCCTAACAGGAGGCTTTAAAATTTTCTTTCTAGTGACCTTCGTTTGGGAGAAAAATGCAAAGGTACAAGACAGCTTTTCCTTGCCAATATCTCTCTTTTGCAAAGAGCTACGCATTGGAAAATTCAGGGCTATGTCGTGTAGATGATGGCCTAACAGGAGGCTTTAAAATTTTCTTTCTAGTGACCTTCGTTTGGGAGAAAAATGCAAAGGTACAAGACAGCTTTTCCTTGCCAATATCTCTCTTTTGCAAAGAGCTGCGCATTGAAAATTCAGGGCTATTTCGTGTAGATGATGGCCTAACAGGAGGCTTTAAAATTTTCTTTCTAGTGTCCTTCGTTTGGGAGTAAAATGCAATGGTACAAGACAGCTTTTCCTTGCCAATATCTCTCTTTTGCAAAGAGCTACGCATTGGAAAATTCAGGGCTATGTCGTGTAGATGATGGCCTAACAGGAGGCTTTAAAATTTTCTTTCTAGTGACCTTCGTTTGGGAGAAAAATGCAAAGGTACAAGACAGCTTTTCCTTGCCAATATCTCTCTTTTGCAAAGAGCTGCTCATTGGAAAATTCAGGGCTATGTCGTGTAGATGATGGCCTAACAGGAGGCTTTAAAATTTTAATTCTAGTGTCCTTCGTTTGGGAGAAAAATGCAAAGGTACAAGACAGCTTTTCCTTGCCAATATCTCTCTTTTGCAAAGAGCTACGCATTGGAAAATTCAGGGCTATGTCTTGTAGATGATGGCCTAACAGGAGGCTTTAAAATTTTCTTTCTAGTGACCTTCGTTTGGGAGAAAAATGCAAAGGTACAAGACAGCTTTTCCTTGCCAATATCTCTATTTTGCAAAGAGCTACGCATTGGAAAATTAAGGGCTATGTCGTGTAGATGATGGCCTAACAGGAGGCTTTAAAATTTTCTTTCTAGTGACCTTCGTTTGGGAGAAAAATGCAAAGGTACAAGACAGCTTTTCCTTGCCAATATCTCTCTTTTGCAAAGAGCTGCGCATTGGAAAATTCAGGGCTATGTCGTGTAGATGATGGCCTAACAGGAGGCTTTAAAATTTTAATTCTAGTGTCCTTCGTTTGGGAGAAAAATGCAAAGGTACAAGACAGCTTTTCCTTGCCAATATCTCTCTTTTGCAAAGAGCTACGCATTGGAAAATTCAGGGCTATGTCGTGTAGATGATGGCCTAACAGGAGGCTTTAAAATTTTAATTCTAGTGTCCTTCGTTTGGGAGAAAAATGCAAAGGTACAAGACAGCTTTTCCTTGCCAATATCTCTCTTTTGCAAAGAGCTGCGCATTGGAAAATTCAGGGCTATGTCGTGTAGATGATGGCCTACCAGGAGGCTTTAAAATTTTCTTTCTAGTGTCCTTCGTTTGGGAGAAAAATGCAAAGGTACAAGACAGCTTTTCCTTGCCAATATCTCTCTTTTGCAAAGAGCTGCGCATTGGAAAATTCAGGGCTATGTCGTGTAGATGATGGCCTAACAGGAGGCTTTAAAATTTTCTTTCTAGTGACCTTCGTTTGGGAGAAAAATGCAAAGGTACAAGACAGCTTTTCCTTGCCAATATCTCTCTTTTGCAAAGAGCTGCGCATTGGAAAATTCAGGGCTATGTCGTGTAGATGATGGCCTAACAGGAGGCTTTAAAATTTTAATTCTAGTGTCCTTCGTTTGGGAGAAAAATGCAAAGGTACAAGACAGCTTTTCCTTGCCAATATCTCTCTTTTGCAAAGAGCTACGCATTGGAAAATTCAGGGCTATGTCGTGTAGATGATGGCCTAACAGGAGGCTTTAAAATTTTAATTCTAGTGTCCTTCGTTTGGGAGAAAAATGCAAAGGTACAAGACAGCTTTTCCTTGCCAATATCTCTCTTTTGCAAAGAGCTGCGCATTGGAAAATTCAGGGCTATGTCGTGTAGATGATGGCCTACCAGGAGGCTTTAAAATTTTCTTTCTAGTGTCCTTCGTTTGGGAGAAAAATGCAAAGGTACAAGACAGCTTTTCCTTGCCAATATCTCTCTTTTGCAAAGAGCTGCGCATTGGAAAATTCAGGGCTATGTCGTGTAGATGATGGCCTAACAGGAGGCTTTAAAATTTTCTTTCTAGTGACCTTCGTTTGGGAGAAAAATGCAAAGGTACAAGACAGCTTTTCCTTGCCAATATCTCTCTTTTGCAAAGAGCTGCGCATTGGAAAATTCAGGGCTATGTCGTGTAGATGATGGCCTAACAGGAGGCTTTAAAATTTTAATTCTAGTGTCCTTCGTTTGGGAGAAAAATGCAAAGGTACAAGACAGCTTTTCCTTGCCAATATCTCTCTTTTGCAAAGAGCTACGCATTGGAAAATTCAGGGCTATGTCTTGTAGATGATGGCCTAACAGGAGGCTTTAAAATTTTATTTCTAGTGACCTTCGTTTGGGAGAAAAATGCAAAGGTACAAGACAGCTTTTCCTTGCCAATATCTCTATTTTGCAAAGAGCTACGCATTGGAAAATTAAGGGCTATGTCGTGTAGATGATGGCCTAACAGGAGGCTTTAAAATTTTCTTTCTAGTGACCTTCGTTTGGGAGAAAAATGCAAAGGTACAAGACAGCTTTTCCTTGCCAATATCTCTCTTTTGCAAAGAGCTGCGCATTGGAAAATTCAGGGCTATGTAGTGTAGATGATGGCCTAACAGGAGGCTTTAAAATTTTAATTCTAGTGTCCTTCGTTTGGGAGAAAAATGCAAAGGTACAAGACAGCTTTTCCTTGCCAATATCTCTCTTTTGCAAAGAGCTACGCATTGGAAAATTCAGGGCTATGTCGTGTAGATGATGGCCTAACAGGAGGCTTTAAAATTTTAATTCTAGTGTCCTTCGTTTGGGAGAAAAATGCAAAGGTACAAGACAGCTTTTCCTTGCCAATATCTCTCTTTTGCAAAGAGCTGCGCATTGGAAAATTCAGGGCTATGTCGTGTAGATGATGGCCTAACAGGAGGCTTTAAAATTTTCTTTCTAGTGTCCTTCGTTTGGGAGAAAAATGCAAAGGTACAAGACAGCTTTTCCTTGCCAATATCTCTCTTTTGCAAAGAGCTGCGCATTGGAAAATTCAGGGCTATGTCGTGTAGATGATGGCCTAACAGGAGGCTTTAAAATTTTCTTTCTAGTGACCTTCGTTTGGGAGAAAAATGCAAAGGTACAAGACAGCTTTTCCTTGCCAATATCTCTATTTTGCAAAGAGCTACGCATTGGAAAATTCAGGGCTATGTCGTGTAGATGATGGCCTAACAGGAGGCTTTAAAATTTTCTTTCTAGTGACCTTCGTTTGGGAGAAAAATGCAAAGGTACAAGACAGCTTTTCCTTGCCAATATCTCTCTTTTGCAAAGAGCTGCGCATTGGAAAATTCAGGGCTATTTCGTGTAGATGATGGCCTAACAGGAGGCTTTAAAATTTTCTTTCTAGTGTCCTTCGTTTGGGAGTAAAATGCAATGGTACAAGACAGCTTTTCCTTGCCAATATCTCTCTTTTGCAAAGAGCTACGCATTGGAAAATTCAGGGCTATGTCGTGTAGATGATGGCCTAACAGGAGGCTTTAAAATTTTCTTTCTAGTGACCTTCGTTTGGGAGAAAAATGCAAAGGTACAAGACAGCTTTTCCTTGCCAATATCTCTCTTTTGCAAAGAGCTGCTCATTGGAAAATTCAGGGCTATGTCGTGTAGATGATGGCCTAACAGGAGGCTTTAAAATTTTAATTCTAGTGTCCTTCGTTTGGGAGAAAAATGCAAAGGTACAAGACAGCTTTTCCTTGCCAATATATCTCTTTTGCAAAGAGCTGCGCATTGGAAAATTCAGGGCTATGTCGTGCAGATGATGACCTAACAGGAGGCTTTAAAATTTTCTTTCTAGTGACCTTCGTTTGGGAGAAAAATGCAAAGGTACAAGACAGCTTTTCCTTGCCAATATCTCTCTTTTGCAAAGAGCTGCGCATTGGAAAATTCAGGGCTATGTCGTGTAGATGATGGCCTAACAGGAGGCTTTAAATTTTTCTTTCTAGTGTCCTTCGTTTGGGAGAAAAATGCAATGGTACAAGACAGCTTTTCCTTGCCAATATCTCTCTTTTGCAAAGAGCTGCGCATTGGAAAATTACAGGGCTATTTCGTGTAGATGATGGCCTAACAGGAGGCTTTAAAATTTTCTTTCTAGTGTCCTTCGTTTGGGAGAAAAATGCAATGGTACAAGACAGCTTTTCCTTGCCAATATCTCTCTTTTGCAAAGAGCTACGCATTGGAAAATTCAGGGCTATGTCGTGTAGATGATGGCCTAACAGGAGGCTTTAAAATTTTCTTTCTAGTGACCTTCGTTTGGGAGAAAAATGCAAAGGTACAAGACAGCTTTTCCTTGCCAATATCTCTCTTTTGCAAAGAGCTGCGCATTGGAAAATTCAGGGCTATGTCGTGTAGATGATGGCCTAACAGGAGGCTTTAAAATTTTAATTCTAGTGTCCTTCGTTTGGGAGAAAAATGCAAAGGTACAAGACAGCTTTTCCTTGCCAATATCTCTCTTTTGCAAAGAGCTACGCATTGGAAAATTCAGGGCTATGTCGTGTAGATGATGGCCTAACAGGAGGCTTTAAAATTTTAATTCTAGTGTCCTTCGTTTGGGAGAAAAATGCAAAGGTACAAGACAGCTTTTCCTTGCCAATATCTCTCTTTTGCAAAGAGCTGCGCATTGGAAAATTCAGGGCTATGTCGTGTAGATGATGGCCTAACAGGAGGCTTTAAAATTTTATTTCTAGTGTCCTTCGTTTGGGAGAAAAATGCAAAGGTACAAGACAGCTTTTCCTTGCCAATATCTCTCTTTTGCAAAGAGCTGCGCATTGGAAAATTCAGGGCTATGTCGTGTAGATGATGGCCTAACAGGAGGCTTTAAAATTTTCTTTCTAGTTTCCTTCGTTTGGGAGAAAAATGCAAAGGTACAAGACAGCTTTTCCTTGCCAATATCTCTCTTTTGCAAAGAGCTACGCATTGGAAAATTCAGGGCTATGTCGTGTAGATGATGGCCTAACAGGAGGCTTTAAAATTTTCTTTCTAGTGACCTTCGTTTGGGAGAAAAATGCAAAGGTACAAGACAGCTTTTCCTTGCCAATATCTCTCTTTTGCAAAGAGCTGCGCATTGGAAAATTCAGGGCTATGTCGTGTAGATGATGGCCTAACAGGAGGCTTTAAAATTTTCTTTCTAGTGTCCTTCGTTTGGGAGAAAAATGCAAAGGTACAAGACAGCTTTTCCTTGCCAATATCTCTCTTTTGCAAAGAGCTACGCATTGGAAAATTCAGGGCTATGTCGTGTAGATGATGGCCTAACAGGAGGCTTTAAAATTTTAATTCTAGTGTCCTTCGTTTGGGAGAAAAATGCAAAGGTACAAGACAGCTTTTCCTTGCCAATATCTCTCTTTTGCAAAGAGCTGCGCATTGGAAAATTCAGGGCTATGTCGTGTAGATGATGGCCTAACAGGAGGCTTTAAAATTTTCTTTCTAGTGTCCTTCGTTTGGGAGAAAAATGCAAAGGTACAAGACAGCTTTTCCTTGCCAATATCTCTCTTTTGCAAAGAGCTGCGCATTGGAAAATTCAGGGCTATGTCGTGTAGATGATGGCCTAACAGGAGGCTTTAAAATTTTCTTTCTAGTGTCCTTCGTTTGGGAGAAAAATGCAATGGTACAAGACAGCTTTTCCTTGCCAATATCTCTCTTTTGCAAAGAGCTGCGCATTGGAAAATTCAGGGCTATTTCGTGTAGATGATGGCCTAACAGGAGGCTTTAAAATTTTCTTTCTAGTGTCCTTCGTGTGGGAGAAAAATGCAAAGGTACAAGACAGCTTTTCCTTGCCAATATCTCTCTTTTGCAAAGAGCTACGCATTGGAAAATTCAGGGCTATGTCGTGTAGATGATGGCCTAACAGGAGGCTTTAAAATTTTCTTTCTAGTGACCTTCGTTTGGGAGAAAAATGCAAAGGTACAAGACAGCTTTTCCTTGCCAATATCTCTCTTTTGCAAAGAGCTACGCATTGGAAAATTCAGGGCTATGTCGTGTAGATGATGGCCTAACAGGAGGCTTTAAAATTTTCTTTCTAGTGACCTTCGTTTGGGAGAAAAATGCAAAGGTACAAGACAGCTTTTCCTTGCCAATATCTCTCTTTTGCAAAGAGCTGCGCATTGAAAATTCAGGGCTATTTCGTGTAGATGATGGCCTAACAGGAGGCTTTAAAATTTTCTTTCTAGTGTCCTTCGTTTGGGAGTAAAATGCAATGGTACAAGACAGCTTTTCCTTGCCAATATCTCTCTTTTGCAAAGAGCTACGCATTGGAAAATTCAGGGCTATGTCGTGTAGATGATGGCCTAACAGGAGGCTTTAAAATTTTCTTTCTAGTGACCTTCGTTTGGGAGAAAAATGCAAAGGTACAAGACAGCTTTTCCTTGCCAATATCTCTCTTTTGCAAAGAGCTGCTCATTGGAAAATTCAGGGCTATGTCGTGTAGATGATGGCCTAACAGGAGGCTTTAAAATTTTAATTCTAGTGTCCTTCGTTTGGGAGAAAAATGCAAAGGTACAAGACAGCTTTTCCTTGCCAATATCTCTCTTTTGCAAAGAGCTACGCATTGGAAAATTCAGGGCTATGTCTTGTAGATGATGGCCTAACAGGAGGCTTTAAAATTTTCTTTCTAGTGACCTTCGTTTGGGAGAAAAATGCAAAGGTACAAGACAGCTTTTCCTTGCCAATATCTCTATTTTGCAAAGAGCTACGCATTGGAAAATTAAGGGCTATGTCGTGTAGATGATGGCCTAACAGGAGGCTTTAAAATTTTCTTTCTAGTGACCTTCGTTTGGGAGAAAAATGCAAAGGTACAAGACAGCTTTTCCTTGCCAATATCTCTCTTTTGCAAAGAGCTGCGCATTGGAAAATTCAGGGCTATGTCGTGTAGATGATGGCCTAACAGGAGGCTTTAAAATTTTAATTCTAGTGTCCTTCGTTTGGGAGAAAAATGCAAAGGTACAAGACAGCTTTTCCTTGCCAATATCTCTCTTTTGCAAAGAGCTGCGCATTGGAAAATTCAGGGCTATGTCGTGTAGATGATGGCCTAACAGGAGGCTTTAAAATTTTCTTTCTAGTGTCCTTCGTTTTGGAGAAAAATGCAATGGTACAAGACAGCTTTTCCTTGCCAATATCTCTCTTTTGCAAAGAGCTGCGCATTGGAAAATTCAGGGCTATGTCGTGTAGATGATGGCCTAACAGGAGGCTTTAAAATTTTCTTTCTAGTGTCCTTCGTTTGGGAGAAAAATGCAATGGTACAAGACAGCTTTTCCTTGCCAATATCTCTCTTTTGCAAAGAGCTGCGTATTGGAAAATTCAGGGCTATTTCGTGTAGATGATGGCCTAACAGGAGGCTTTACAATTTTCTTTCTAGTGTCCTTCGTTTGGGAGAAAAATGCAAAGGTACAAGACAGCTTTTCCTTGCCAATATCTCTCTTTTGCAAAGAGCTACGCATTGGAAAATTCAGGGCTATGTCGTGTAGATGATGGCCTAACAGGAGGCTTTAAAATTTTCTTTCTAGTGACCTTCGTTTGGGAGAAAAATGCAATGGTACAAGACAGCTTTTCCTTGCCAATATCTCTCTTTTGCAAAGAGCTGCGCATTGGAAAATTCAGGTCTATGTCGTGTAGATGATGGCCTAACAGGAGGCTTTAAAATGTTAATTCTAGTGTCCTTCGTTTGGGAGAAATATGCAATGGTACAAGACAGCTTTACCTTGCCAATATCTCTCTTTTGCAAAGAGCTACGCATTGGAAAATTCAGGGCTATGTCGTGTAGATGATGGCCTAACAGGAGGCTTTAAAATTTTCTTTCTAGTGTCCTTCGTTTGGGAGAAAAATGCAATGGTACAAGACAGCTTTTCCTTGCCAATATCTCTCTTTTGCAAAGAGCTACGCATTGGAAAATTCAGGGCTATTTCGTGTAGATGATGGCCTAACAGGAGGCTTTAAAATTTTCTTTCTAGTGTCCTTCGTTTGGGAGAAAAATGCAAAGGTACAAGACTGCTTTTTCAAGCCAATATCTCTCTTTTGCAAAGAGCTGCGCATTGGAAAATTCAGGGCTATGTCGTGTAGATGATGGCCTAACAGGAGGCTTTAAAATTTTCTTTCTAGTGTCCTTCGTTTGGGAGAAAAATGCAATGGTACAAGACAGCTTTTCCTTGCCAATATCTCTCTTTTGCAAAGAGCTACGCATTGGAAAATTCAGGGCTATGTCGTGTAGATGATGGCCTAACAGGAGGCTTTAAAATTTTCTTTCTAGTGACCTTCGTTTGGGAGAAAAATGCAAAGGTACAAGACAGCTTTTCCTTGCCAATATCTCTCTTTTGCAAAGAGCTGCGCATTGGAAAATTCATGGCTATGTCGTGTAGATGATGGCCTAACAGGAGGCTTTAAAATTTTCTTTCTAGTGTCCTTCGTTTGGGAGAAAAATGCAATGGTACAAGACAGCTTTTCCTTGCCAATATCTCTCTTTTGCAAAGAGCTGCGCATTGGAAAATTCAGGGCTATGTCGTGTAGATGATGGCCTAACAGGAGGCTTTAAAATTTTAATTCTAGTGTCCTTCGTTTGGGAGAAAAATGCAAAGGTACAAGACAGCTTTTCCTTGCCAATATCTCTCTTTTGCAAAGAGCTATGCATTGGAAAATTCAGGGCTATGTCGTGTAGATGATGGCCTAACAGGAGGCTTTAAAATTTTCTTTCTAGTGTCCTTCGTTTGGGAGAAATATGCAATGGTACAAGACAGCTTTTCCTTGCCAATATCTCTCTTTTGCAAAGAGCTACGCATTGGAAAATTCAGGGCTATGTCGTGTAGATGATGGCCTAACAGGAGGCTTTAAAATTTTATTTCTAGTGTCCTTCGTTTGGGAGAAAAATGCAATGGTACAAGACAGCTTTTCCTTGCCAATATCTCTCTTTTGCAAAGAGCTACGCATTGGAAAATTCAGGGCTATTTCGTGTAGATGATGGCCTAACAGGAGGCTTTAAAATTTTCTTTCTAGTGTCCTTCGTTTGGGAGAAAAATGCAAAGGTACAAGACAGCTTTTCCTTGCCAATATCTCTCTTTTGCAAAGAGCTACGCATTGGAAAATTCCGGGCTATGTCGTGTAGATGATGGCCTAACAGGAAGCTTTAAAATTTTCTTTCTAGTGACCTTCGTTTGGGAGAAAAATGCAATGGTACAAGACAGCTTTTCCTTGCCAATATCTCTCTTTTGCAAAGAGCTACGCATTGGAAAATTCAGGGCTATGTCGTGTAGATGATGGCCTAACAGGAGGCTTTAAAATTTTCTTTCTAGTGACCTTCGTTTGGGAGAAAAATGCAATGGTACAAGACAGCTTTTCCTTGCCAATATCTCTCTTTTGCAAAGAGCTGCGCATTGGAAAATTCAGGTCTATGTCGTGTAGATGATGGCCTAACAGGAGGCTTTAAAATGTTAATTCTAGTGTCCTTCGTTTGGGAGAAATATGCAATGGTACAAGACAGCTTTACCTTGCCAATATCTCTCTTTTGCAAAGAGCTACGCATTGGAAAATTCAGGGCTATGTCGTGTAGATGATGGCCTAACAGGAGGCTTTAAAATTTTCTTTCTAGTGTCCTTCGTTTGGGAGAAAAATGCAGTGGTACAAGACAGCTTTTCCTTGCCAATATCTCTCTTTTGCAAAGAGCTACGCATTGGAAAATTCAGGGCTATTTCGTGTAGATGATGGCCTAACAGGAGGCTTTAAAATTTTCTTTCTAGTGTCCTTCGTTTGGGAGAAAAATGCAAAGGTACAAGACAGCTTTTCCTAGCCAATATCTCTCTTTTGCAAAGAGCTGCGCATTGGAAAATTCAGGGCTATGTCGTGTAGATGATGGCCTAACAGGAGGCTTTAAAATTTTCTTTCTAGTGTCCTTCGTTTGGGAGAAAAATGCAATGGTACAAGACAGCTTTTCCTTGCCAATATCTCTCTTTTGCAAAGAGCTACGCATTGGAAAATTCAGGGCTATGTCGTGTAGATGATGGCCTAACAGGAGGCTTTAAAATTTTAATTCTAGTGTCCTTCGTTTGGGAGAAAAATGCAAAGGTACAAGACAGCTTTTCCTTGCCAATATCTCTCTTTTGCAAAGAGCTGCGCATTGGAAAATTCAGGGCTATGTCGTGTAGATGATGGCCTAACAGGAGGCTTTAAAATTTTCTTCTAGTGTCCTTCGTTTGGGAGAAAAATGCAATGGTACAAGACAGCTTTTCCTTGCCAATATCTCTCTTTTGCAAAGAGCTACGCATTGGAAAATTCAGGGCTATGTCGTGTAGATGATGGCCTAACAGGAGGCTTTAAAATTTTCTTTCTAGTGTCCTTCGTTTGGGAGAAAAATGCAATGGTACAAGACAGCTTTTCCTTGCCAATATCTCTCTTTTGCAAAGAGCTACGCATTGGAAAATTCAGGGCTATGTCGTGTAGATGATGGCCTAACAGGAGGCTTTAAAATTTTCTTTCTAGTGTCCTTCGTTTGGGAGAAAAATGCAATGGTACAAGACAGCTTTTCCTTGCCAATATCTCTCTTTTGCAAAGAGCAGCGCATTGGAAAATTCAGGGCTATGTCGTGTAGATGATGGCCTAACAGGAGGCTTAAAAATTTTCTTTCTAGTGTCCTTCGTTTGGGAGAAAAATGCAATGGTACAAGACAGCTTTTCCTTGCCAATATCTCTCTTTTGCAAAGAGCTACGCATTGGAAAATTCAGGGCTATGTCGTGTAGATGATGGCCTAACAGGAGGCTTTAAAATTTTCTTTCTAGTTTCCTTCGTTTGGGAGAAAAATGCAATGGTACAAGACAGCTTTTCCTTGCCAATATCTCTCTTTTGCAAAGAGCTACGCATTGGAAAATTCAGGGCTATGTCGTGTAGATGATGGCCTAACAGGAGGCTTTAAAATTTTCTTTCTAGTGTCCTTCGTTTGGGAGAAAAATGCAATGGTACAAGACAGCTTTTCCTTGCCAATATCTCTCTTTTGCAAAGAGCTGCGCATTGGAAAATTCAGGTCTATGTCGTGTAGATGATGGCCTAACAGGAGGCTTTAAAATGTTAATTCTAGTGTCCTTCGTTTGGGAGAAATATGCAATGGTACAAGACAGCTTTACCTTGCCAATATCTCTCTTTTGCAAAGAGCTACGAATTGGAAAATTCAGGGCTATGTCGTGTAGATGATGGCCTAACAGGAGGCTTTAAAATTTTCTTTCTAGTGTCCTTCGTTTGGGAGAAAAATGCAATGGTACAAGACAGCTTTTCCTTGCCAATATCTCTCTTTTGCAAAGAGCTACGCATTGGAAAATTCAGGGCTATTTCGTGTAGATGATGGCCTAACAGGAGGCTTTAAAATTTTAATTCTAGTGTCCTTCGTTTGGGAGAAAAATGCAAAGGTACAAGACAGCTTTTCCTTGCCAATATCTCTCTTTTGCAAAGAGCTGCGCATTGGAAAATTCAGGGCTATGTCGTGTAGATGATTGCCTAACAGGAGGCTTTAACATTTTCTTCTAGTGTCCTTCGTTTGGGAGAAAAATGCAATGGTACAAGACAGCTTTTCCTTGCCAATATCTCTCTTTTGCAAAGAGCTACGCATTGGAAAATTCAGGGCTATGTCGTGTAGATGATGGCCTAACATGAGGCTTTAAAATTTTCTTTCTAGTGTCCTTCGTTTGGGAGAAAAATGCAATGGTACAAGACAGCTTTTCCTTGCCAATATCTCTCTTTTGCAAAGAGCTACGCATTGGAAAATTCAGGGCTATGTCGTGTAGATGATGGCCTAACAGGAGGCTTTAAAATTTTCTTTCTAGTGTCCTTCGTTTGGGAGAAAAATGCAATGGTACAAGACAGCTTTTCCTTGCCAATATCTCTCTTTTGCAAAGAGCTGCGCATTGGAAAATTCAGGGCTATGTCGTGTAGATGATGGCCTAACAGGAGGCTTAAAAATTTTCTTTCTAGTGTCCTTCGTTTGGGAGAAAAATGCAATGGTACAAGACAGCTTTTCCTTGCCAATATCTCTCTTTTGCAAAGAGCTACGCATTGGAAAATTCAGGGCTATGTCGTGTAGATGATGGCCTAACAGGAGGCTTTAAAATTTTAATTCTAGTGTCCTTCGTTTGGGAGAAAAATGCAAAGGTACAAGACAGCTTTTCCTTGCCAATATCTCTCTTTTGCAAAGAGCTGCGCATTGGAAAATTCAGGGCTATGTCGTGTAGATGATGGCCTAACAGGAGGCTTTAAAATTTTCTTTCTAGTGACCTTCGTTTGGGAGAAAAATGCAATGGTACAAGACAGCTTTTCCTTGCCAATATCTCTCTTTTGCAAAGAGCTGCGCATTGGAAAATTCAGGGCTATGTCGTGTAGATGATGGCCTAACAGGAGGCTTTAAAATTTTAATTCTAGTGTCCTTCGTTTGGGAGAAATATGCAATGGTACAAGACAGCTTTACCATGCCAATATCTCTCTTTTGCAAAGAGCTACGCATTGGAAAATTCAGGGCTATGTCGTGTAGATGATGGCCTAACAGGAGGCTTTAAAATTTTCTTTCTAGTGACCTTCGTTTGGGAGAAAAATGCAAAGGTACAAGACAGCTTTTCCTTGCCAATATCTCTCTTTTGCAAAGAGCTGCGCATTGGAAAATTCAGGGCTATATCGTGTAGATGATGGCCTAACATGAGGCTTTAAAATTTTAATTCTAGTGTCCTTCGTTTGGGAGAAAAATGCAGAGGTACAAGACAGCTTTTCCTTGCCAATATCTCTCTTTTGCAAAGAGCTGCGCATTGGAAAATTCATGGCTATGCCGTGTAGATGATGGTCTAACAGGAGGCTTTAAAATTTTCTTTCTAGTGTCCTTCGTTTGGGAGAAAAATGCAAAGGTACAAGACAGCTTTTCCTTGCCAATATCTCTCTTTTGCAAAGAGCTACGCTTTGGAAAATTCAGGGCTATGTCGTGTAGATGATGGCCTAACAGGAGGCTTTAAAATTTTCTTTCTAGTGACCTTCGTTTGGGAGAAAAATGCAATGGTACAAGACAGCTTTTCCTTGCCAATATCTCTCTTTTGCAAAGAGCTACGCATTGGAAAATTCAGGGCTATGTCGTGTAGATGATGGCCTAACAGGAGGCTTTAAAATTTTCTTTCTAGTGACCTTCGTTTGGGAGAAAAATGCAATGGTACAAGACAGCTTTTCCTTGCCAATATCTCTCTTTTGCAAAGAGCTACGCATTGGAAAATTCAGGGCTATGTCGAGTAGATGATGGCCTAACAGGAGGCTTTAAAATTTTCTTTCTAGTGACCTTCGTTTGGGAGAAAAATGCAAAGGTACAAGACAGCTTTTCCTTGCCAATATCTCTCTTTTGCAAAGAGCTGCGCATTGGAAAATTCAGGGCTATGTCGTGTAGATGATGGCCTAACAGGAGGCTTTAAAATTTTCTTTCTAGTGACCTTCGTTTGGGAGAAAAATGCAAAGGTACAAGACAGCTTTTCCTTGCCAATATCTCTCTTTTGCAAAGAGCTGCGCATTGGAAAATTCAGGGCTATGTCGTGTAGATGATGGCCTAACAGGAGGCTTTAAAATTTTCTTTCTAGTGTCCTTCGTTTGGGAGAAAAATGCAATGGTACAAGACAGCTTTTCCTTGCCAATATCTCTCTTTTGCAAAGAGCTGCGCATTGGAAAATTCAGGGCTATGTCGTGTAGATGATGGCCTAACAGGAGGCTTTAAAATTTTCTTTCTAGTGTCCTTCGTTTGGGAGAAAAATGCAAAGGTATAAGACAGCTTTTCCTTGCCAATATCTCTCGTTTGCAAAGAGCTGCGCATTGGAAAATTCAGGGCTATATCGTGTAGATGATGGCCTAACAGGAGGCTTTAAAATTTTAATTCTAGTGTCCTTCGTTTGGGAGAAAAATGCAAAGGTACAAGACAGCTTTTCCTTGCCAATATCTCTCTTTTGCAAAGAGCTGCGCATTGGAAAATTCATGGCTATGCCGTGTAGATGTTGGTCTAACAGGAGGCTTTAAAATTTTATTTCTAGTGTCCTTCGTTTGGGAGAAAAATGCAATGGTACAAGACAGCTTTTCCTTGCCAATATCTCTCTTTTGCAAAGAGCTGCGCATTGGAAAATTCAGGGCTATGTCGTGTAGATGATGGTCTAACAGGAGGCTTTAAAATTTTCTTTCTAGTGTCCTTCGTTTGGGAGAAAAATGCAATGGTACAAGACAGCTTTTCCTTGCCAATATCTCTCTTTTGCAAAGAGCTGCGCATTGGAAAATTCCGGGCTATGTCGTGTAGATGATGGCCTAACAGGAGGCTTTAAAATTTTCTTTCTAGTGACCTTCGTTTGGGAGAAAAATGCAATGGTACAAGACAGCTTTTCCTTGCCAATATCTCTCTTTTGCAAAGAGCTGCGCATTGGAAAATTCAGGGCTATGTCGTGTAGATGATGGCCTAACAGGAGGCTTTAAAATTTTAATTCTAGTGTCCTTCGTTTGGGAGAAATATGCAATGGTACAAGACAGCTTTACCTTGCCAATATCTCTCTTTTGCAAAGAGCTACGCATTGGAAAATTCAGGGCTATGTCGTGTAGATGATGGCCTAACAGGAGGCTTTAAAATTTTCTTTCTAGTGTCCTTCGTTTGGGAGAAAAATGCAAAGGTACAAGACAGCTTTTCCTAGCCAATATCTCTCTTTTGCAAAGAGCTGCGCATTGGAAAATTCAGGGCTATGTCGTGTAGATGATGGCCTAACAGGAGGCTTTAAAATTTTCTTTCTAGTGTCCTTCGTTTGGGAGAAAAATGCAATGGTACAAGACAGCTTTTATTTGCCAATATCTCTCTTTTGCAAAGAGCTGCGCATTGGAAAATTCAGGGCTATGTCGTGTAGATGATGGCCTAACAGGAGGCTTAAAAATTTTCTTTCTAGTGTCCTTCGTTTGGGAGAAAAATGCAATGGTACAAGACAGCTTTTCCTTGCCAATATCTCTCTTTTGCAAAGAGCTACGCATTGGAAAATTCAGGGCTATGTCGTGTAGATGATGGTCTAACAGGAGGCTTTAAAATTTTAATTCTAGTGTCCTTCGTTTGGGAGAAAAATGCAAAGGTACAAGACAGCTTTTCCTTGCCAATATCTCTCTTTTGCAAAGAGCTGCGCATTGGAAAATTCAGGGCTATGTCGTGTAGATGATGGCCTAACAGGAGGCTTTAAAATTTTAATTCTAGTGTCCTTCGTTTGGGAGAAATATGCAATGGTACAAGACAGCTTTACCTTGCCAATATCTCTCTTTTGCAAAGAGCTACGCATTGGAAAATTCAGGGCTATGTCGTGTAGATGATGGCCTAACAGGAGGCTTTAAAATTTTCTTTCTAGTGTCCTTCGTTTGGGAGAAAAATGCAAAGGTACAAGACAGCTTTTCCTAGCCAATATCTCTCTTTTGCAAAGAGCTGCGCATTGGAAAATTCAGGGCTATGTCGTGTAGATGATGGCCTAACAGGAGGCTTTAAAATTTTCTTTCTAGTGTCCTTCGTTTGGGAGAAAAATGCAATGGTACAAGACAGCTTTTCCTTGCCAATATCTCTCTTTTGCAAAGAGCTGCGCATTGGAAAATTCAGGGCTATGTCGTGTAGATGATGGCCTAACAGGAGGCTTAAAAATTTTCTTTCTAGTGTCCTTCGTTTGGGAGAAAAATGCAATGGTACAAGACAGCTTTTCCTTGCCAATATCTCTCTTTTGCAAAGAGCTACGCATTGGAAAATTCAGGGCTATGTCGTGTAGATGATGGTCTAACAGGAGGCTTTAAAATTTTAATTCTAGTGTCCTTCGTTTGGGAGAAAAATGCAAAGGTACAAGACAGCTTTTCCTTGCCAATATCTCTCTTTTGCAAAGAGCTGCGCATTGGAAAATTCAGGGCTATGTCGTGTAGATGATGGCCTAACAGGAGGCTTTAAAATTTTCTTCTAGTGTCCTTCGTTTGGGAGAAAAATGCAATGGTACAAGACAGCTTTTCCTTGCCAATATCTCTCTTTTGCAAAGAGCTACGCATTGGAAAATTCAGGGCTATGTCCTGTAGATGATGGCCTAACAGGAGGCTTTCAAATTTTCTTTCTAGTGTCCTTCGTTTGGGAGAAAAATGCAATGGTACAAGACAGCTTTTCCTTGCCAATATCTCTCTTTTGCAAAGAGCTACGCATTGGAAAATTCAGGGCTATGTCGTGTAGATGATGGCCTAACAGGAGGCTTTAAAATTTTCTTTCTAGTGTCCTTCGTTTGGGAGAAAAATGCAATGGTACAAGACAGCTTTTCCTTGCCAATATCTCTCTTTTGCAAAGAGCTGCGCATTGGAAAATTCAGGGCTATGTCGTGTAGATGATGGCCTAACAGGAGGCTTTAAAATTTTCTTTCTAGTGTCCTTCGTTTGGGAGAAAAATGCAATGGTACAAGACAGCTTTTCCTTGCCAATATCTCTCTTTTGCAAAGAGCTGCGTATTGGAAAATTCAGGGCTATTTCGTGTAGATGATGGCCTAACAGGAGGCTTTACAATTTTCTTTCTAGTGTCCTTCGTTTGGGAGAAAAATGCAAAGGTACAAGACAGCTTTTCCTTGCCAATATCTCTCTTTTGCAAAGAGCTACGCATTGGAAAATTCAGGGCTATGTCGTGTAGATGATGGCCTAACAGGAGGCTTTAAAATTTTCTTTCTAGTGTCCTTCGTTTGGGAGAAAAATGCAATGGTACAAGACAGCTTTTCCTTGCCAATATCTCTCTTTTGCAAAGAGCTACGCATTGGAATATTCAGGGCTATGTCGTGTAGATGATGGCCTAACAGGAGGCTTTAAAATTTTCTTTCTAGTGACCTTCGTTTGGGAGAAAAATGCAATGGTACAAGACAGCTTTTCCTTGCCAATATCTCTCTTTTGCAAAGAGCTGCGCATTGGAAAATTCAGGGCTATGTCGTGTAGATGATGGCCTAACAGGAGGCTTTAAAATTTTAATTCTAGTGTCCTTCGTTTGGGAGAAATATGCAATGGTACAAGACAGCTTTACCATGCCAATATCTCTCTTTTGCAAAGAGCTACGCATTGGAAAATTCAGGGCTATGTCGTGTAGATGATGGCCTAACAGGAGGCTTTAAAATTTTCTTTCTAGTGACCTTCGTTTGGGAGAAAAATGCAAAGGTACAAGACAGCTTTTCCTTGCCAATATCTCTCTTTTGCAAAGAGCTGCGCATTGGAAAATTCAGGGCTATGTCGTGTAGATGATGGCTTAACTGGAGGCTTTAAAATTTTCTTTCTAGTGACCTTCGTTTGGGAGAAAAATGCAAAGGTACAAGACAGCTTTTCCTTGCCAATATCTCTCTTTTGCAAAGAGCTGCGCATTGGAAAATTCAGGGCTATATCGTGTAGATGATGGCCTAACATGAGGCTTTAAAATTTTAATTCTAGTGTCCTTCGTTTGGGAGAAAAATGCAGAGGTACAAGACAGCTTTTCCTTGCCAATATCTCTCTTTTGCAAAGAGCTGCGCATTGGAAAATTCATGGCTATGCCGTGTAGATGATGGTCTAACAGGAGGCTTTAAAATTTTATTTCTAGTGTCCTTCGTTTGGGAGAAAAATGCAATGGTACAAGACAGCTTTTCCTTGCCAATATCTCTCTTTTGCAAAGAGCTGCGCATTGGAAAATTCAGGGCTATGTCGTGTAGATGATGGTCTAACAGGAGGCTTTAAAATTTTCTTTCTAGTGTCCTTCGTTTGGGAGAAAAATGCAATGGTACAAGACAGCTTTTCCTTGCCAATATCTCTCTTTTGCAAAGAGCTGCGCATTGGAAAATTCAGGGCTATGTCGTGTAGATGATGGCCTAACAGGAGGCTTTAAAATTTTCTTTCTAGTGTCCTTCGTTTGGGAGAAAAATGCAAAGGTACAAGTTAGCTTTTCCTTGCCAATATCTCTCTTTTGCAAAGAGCTGCGCATTGGAAAATTCATGGCTATGTCGTGTAGATGATGGCCTAACAGGAGGCTTTAAAATTTTCTTTCTAGTGTCCTTCGTTTGGGAGAAAAATGCAAAGGTACAAGACAGCTTTTCCTTGCCAATATCTCTCTTTTGCAAAGAGCTACGCATTGGAAAATTCCGGGCTATGTCGTGTAGATGATGGCCTAACAGGAGGCTTTAAAATTTTCTTTCTAGTGACCTTCGTTTGGGAGAAAAATGCAATGGTACAAGACAGCTTTTCCTTGCCAATATCTCTCTTTTGCAAAGAGCTACGCATTGGAAAATTCAGGGCTATGTCGTGTAGATGATGGCCTAACAGGAGGCTTTAAAATTTTCTTTCTAGTGACCTTCGTTTGGGAGAAAAATGCAATGGTACAAGACAGCTTTTCCTTGCCAATATCTCTCTTTTGCAAAGAGCTGCGCATTGGAAAATTCAGGGCTATGTCGTGTAGATGATGGCCTAACAGGAGGCTTTAAAATTTTAATTCTAGTGTCCTTCGTTTGGGAGAAATATGCAATGGTACAAGACAGCTTTACCTTGCCAATATCTCTCTTTTGCAAAGAGCTACGCATTGGAAAATTCAGGGCTATGTCGTGTAGATGATGGCCTAACAGGAGGCTTTAAAATTTTCTTTCTAGTGTCCTTCGTTTGGGAGAAAAATGCAATGGTACAAGACAGCTTTTCCTTGCCAATATCTCTCTTTTGCAAAGAGCTGCGCATTGGAGAAATCAGGGCTATTTCGTGTAGATGATGGCCTAACAGGAGGCTTTAAAATTTTCTTTCTAGTGTCCTTCGTTTGGGAGAAAAATGCAAAGGTACAAGACAGCTTTTCCTTGCCAATATCTCTCTTTTGCAAAGAGCTGCGCATTGGAAAATTCAGGGCTATGTCTTGTAGATGATGGCCTAACAGGAGGCTTTAAAATTTTCTTTCTAGTGTCCTTCGTTTGGGAGAAAAATGCAATGGTACAAGACAGCTTTTCCTTGCCAATATCTCTCTTTTGCAAAGAGCTACGCATTGGAAAATTCAGGGCTATGTCGTGTAGATGATGGCCTAACAGGAGGCTTTAAAATTTTAATTCTAGTGTCCTTCGTTTGGGAGAAAAATGCAAAGGTACAAGACAGCTTTTCCTTGCCAATATCTCTCTTTTGCAAAGAGCTGCGCATTGGAAAATTCAGGGCTATGTCGTGTAGATGATGGCCTAACAGGAGGCTTTAAAATTTTCTTTCTAGTGTCCTTCGTTTGGGAGAAAAATGCAATGGTACAAGACAGCTGTTCCTTGCCAATATCTCTCTTTTGCAAAGAGCTGCGCATTGGAAAAATCAGGGCTATTTCGTGTAGATGATGGCCTAACAGGAGGCTTTAAAATTTTCTTTCTAGTGTCCTTCGTTTGGGAGAAAAATGCAAAGGTACAAGACAGCTTTTCCTTGCCAATATCTCTCTTTTGCAAAGAGCTGCGCATTGGAAAACTCAGGGCTATGTCGTGTAGATGATGGCCTAACAGAAGGCTTTAAAATTTTCTTTCTAGTGTCCTTCGTTTGGGAGAAAAATGCAATGGTACAAGACAGCTTTTCCTTGCCAATATCTCTCTTTTGCAAAGAGCTACGCATTGGAAAATTCAGGGCTATGTCGTGTAGATGATGGCCTAACAGGAGGCTTTAAAATTTTCTTTCTAGTGACCTTCGTTTGGGAGAAAAATGCAATTGTACAAGACAGCTTTTCCTTGCCAATATCTCTCTTTTGCAAAGAGCTGCGCATTGGAAAATTCAGGGCTATGTCGTGTAGATGATGGCCTAACAGGAGGCTTTAAAATTTTAATTCTAGTGTCCTTCGTTTGGGAGAAATATGCAATGGTACAAGACAGCTTTACCTTGCCAATATCTCTCTTTTGCAAAGAGCTGCGCATTGGAAAATTCAGGGCTATGTCGTGTAGATGATAGCCTAACAGGAGGCTTTAAAATTTTCTTTCTAGTGACCTTCGTTTGGGAGAAAAATGCAAATTTACAAGACAGCTTTTCCTTGCCAATATCTCTCTTTTGCAAAGAGCTGCGCATTGGAAAATTCAGGGCTATGTCGTGTAGATGATGGCCTAACAGGAGGCTTTAAAATTTTAATTCTAGTGTCCTTCGTTTGGGAGAAAAATGCAAAGGTACAAGACAGCTTTTCCTTGCCAATATCTCTCTTTTGCAAAGAGCTGCTCATTGGAAAATTCAGGGCTATGTCGTGTAGATGATGGCCTAACAGGAGGCTTTAAAATTTTCTTTCTAGTGTCCTTCGTTTGGGAGAAAAATGCAAAGGTACAAGACAGCTTTTCCTTGCCAATATCTCTCTTTTGCAAAGAGCTACGCATTGGAAAATTCAGGGCTATGTCGTGTAGATGATAGCCTAACAGGAGGCTTTAAAATTTTCTTTCTAGTGACCTTCGTTTGGGAGAAAAATGCAAAGGTACAAGACAGCTTTTCCTTGCCAATATCTCTCTTTTGCAAAGAGCTGCGCATTGGAAAATTCATGGCTATGCCGTGTAGATGATGGTCTAACAGGAGGCTTTAAAATTTTCTTTCTAGTGTCCTTCGTTTGGGAGAAAAATGCAATGGTACAAGACAGCTTTTCCTTGCCAATATCTCTCTTTTGCAAAGAGCTGCGCATTGGAAAATTCAGGGCTATGTCGTGTAGATGATGGCCTAACAGGAGGCTTTAAAATTTTCTTTCTAGTGTCCTTCGTTTGGGAGAAAAATGCAAAGGTACAAGTTAGCTTTTCCTTGCCAATATCTCTCTTTTGCAAAATTCATGGCTATGCCGTGTAGATGATGGTCTAACAGGAGGCTTTAAAATTTTCTTTCTAGTGTCCTTCGTTTGGGAGAAAAATGCAATGGTACAAGACAGCTTTTCCTTGCCAATATCTCTCTTTTGCAAAGAGCTGCGCATTGGAAAATTCAGGGCTATGTCGTGTAGATGATGGCCTAACAGGAGGCTTTAAAATTTTCTTTCTAGTGTCCTTCGTTTGGGAGAAATATGCAATGGTACAAGACAGCTTTTCCTTGCCAATATCTCTCTTTTGCAAAGAGCTGCGCATTGGAAAATTCAGGGCTATGTCGTGTAGATGATGGCCTAACAGGAGGCTTTAAAATTTTCTTTCTAGTGACCTTCGTTTGGGAGAAAAATGCAAACGTACAAGACAGCTTTTCCTTGCCAATATCTCTCTTTTGCAAAGAGCTGCGCATTGGAAAATTCATGGCTATGCCGTGTAGATGTTGGTCTAACAGGAGGCTTTAAAATTTTATTTCTAGTGTCCTTCGTTTGGGAGAAAAATGCAATGGTACAAGACAGCTTTTCCTTGCCAATATCTCTCTTTTGCAAAGAGCTGCGCATTGGAAAATTCAGGGCTATGTCGTGTAGATGATGGCCTAACAGGAGGCTTTAAAATTTTATTTCTAGTGTCCTTCGTTTGGGAAAAAAATGCAATGGTACAAGACAGCTTTTCCTTGCCAATATCTCTCTTTTGCAAAGAGCTGCGCATTGGAAAATTCAGGGCTATGTCGTGTAGATGATGGTCTAACAGGAGGCTTTAAAATTTTCTTTCTAGTGTCCTTCGTTTGGGAGAAAAATGCAATGGTACAAGACAGCTTTTCCTTGCCAATATCTCTCTTTTGCAAAGAGCTGCGCATTGGAAAATTCAGGGCTATGTCGTGTAAATGATGGCCTAACAGAAGGCTTTAAAATTTTCTTTCTAGTGTCCTTCGTTTGGGAGAAAAATGCAAAGGTAATTGACAGCTTTTCCTTGCCAATATCTCTCGTTTGCAAAGAGCTGCGCATTGGAAAATTCAGGGCTATATCGTGTAGATGATGGCCTAACAGGAGGCTTTAAAATTTTAATTCTAGTGTCCTTCGTTTGGGAGAAAAATGCAATGGTACAAGACAGCTTTTCCTTGCCAATATCTCTCTTTTTCAAAGAGCTGCGCATTGGAAAATTCAGGGCTATGTCGTGTAGATGATGGTCTAACAGGAGGCTTTAAAATTTTCTTTCTAGTGTCCTTCGTTTGGGAGAAAAATGCAATGGTACAATACAGCTTTTCCTTGCCAATATCTCTATTTTGCAAAGAGCTGCGCATTGGAAAATTCAGGGCTATGTCGTGTAGATGATGGCCTAACAGGAGGCTTTAAAATTTTCTTTCTAGTGTCCTTCGTTTGGGAGAAAAATGCAAAGGTATAAGACAGCTTTTCCTTGCCAATATCTCTCGTTTGCAAAGAGCTGCGCATTGGAAAATTCAGGGCTATATCGTGTAGATGATGGCCTAACAGGAGGCTTTAAAATTTTAATTCTAGTGTCCTTCGTTTGGGAGAAAAATGCAAAGGTACAAGACAGCTTTTCCTTGCCAATATCTCTCTTTTGCAAAGAGCTGCGCATTGGAAAATTCATGGCTATGCCGTGTAGATGATGGTCTAACAGGAGGCTTTAAAATTTTCTTTCTAGTGTCCTTCGTTTGGGAGAAAAATGCAATGGTACAAGACAGCTTTTCCTTGCCAATATCTCTCTTTTGCAAAGAGCTGCGCATTGGAAAATTCAGGGCTATGTCGTGTAGATGATGGCCTAACAGGAGGCTTTAAAATTGCAATTCTAGTGTCCTTCGTTTGGGAGAAAAATGCAAAGGTACAAGACAGCTTTTCCTTGCCAATATCTCTCTTTTGCAAAGAGCTGCGCATTGGAAAATTCAGGGCTATGTCGTGTAGATGATGGCCTAACAGGAGGCTTTAAAATTTTCTTTCTAGTGACCTTCGTTTGGGAGAAAAATGCAAAGGTACAAGACAGCTTTTCCTTGCCAATATCTCTCTTTTGCAAAGAGCTGCGCATTGGAAAATTCAGGGCTATGTCGTGTAGATGATGGCCTAACAGGAGGCTTTAAAATTTTATTTCTAGTGTCCTTCGTTTGGGAGAAAAATGCAATGGTACAAGACAGCTTTTCCTTGCCAATATCTCTCTTTTGCAAAGAGTTGCGCATTGGAAAATTCAGGGCTATGTCGTGTAGATGATGGTCTAACAGGAGGCTTTAAAATTTTCTTTCTAGTGTCCTTCGTTTGGGAGAAAAATGCAATGGTACAAGACAGCTTTTCCTTGCCAATATCTCTCTTTTGCAAAGAGCTGCGCATTGGAAAATTCAGGGCTATGTCGTGTAGATGATGGCCTAACAGGAGGCTTTAAAATTTTCTTTCTAGTGTCCTTCGTTTGGGAGAAAAATGCAATGGTACAAGACAGCTTTTCCTTGCCAATATCTCTCTTTTGCAAAGAGCTGCGCATTGGAAAATTCAGGGCTATGTCGTGTAGATGATGGCCTAACAGGAGGCTTTAAAATTTTCTTTCTAGTGACCTTCGTTTGGGAGAAAAATGCAAACGTACAAGACAGCTTTTCCTTGCCAATATCTCTCTTTTGCAAAGAGCTGCGCATTGGAAAATTCATGGCTATGCCGTGTAGATGTTGGTCTAACAGGAGGCTTTAAAATTTTATTTCTAGTGTCCTTCGTTTGGGAGAAAAATGCAATGGTACAAGACAGCTTTTCCTTGCCAATATCTCTCTTTTGCAAAGAGCTGCGCATTGGAAAATTCAGGGCTATGTCGTGTAGATGATGGCCTAACAGGAGGCTTTAAAATTTTATTTCTAGTGTCCTTCGTTTGGGAAAAAAATGCAATGGTACAAGACAGCTTTTCCTTGCCAATATCTCTCTTTTGCAAAGAGCTGCGCATTGGAAAATTCAGGGCTATGTCGTGTAGATGATGGTCTAACAGGAGGCTTTAAAATTTTCTTTCTAGTGTCCTTCGTTTGGGAGAAAAATGCAATGGTACAAGACAGCTTTTCCTTGCCAATATCTCTCTTTTGCAAAGAGCTGCGCATTGGAAAATTCAGGGCTATGTCGTGTAAATGATGGCCTAACAGAAGGCTTTAAAATTTTCTTTCTAGTGTCCTTCGTTTGGGAGAAAAATGCAAAGGTAATTGACAGCTTTTCCTTGCCAATATCTCTCGTTTGCAAAGAGCTGCGCATTGGAAAATTCAGGGCTATATCGTGTAGATGATGGCCTAACAGGAGGCTTTAAAATTTTAATTCTAGTGTCCTTCGTTTGGGAGAAAAATGCAATGGTACAAGACAGCTTTTCCTTGCCAATATCTCTCTTTTTCAAAGAGCTGCGCATTGGAAAATTCAGGGCTATGTCGTGTAGATGATGGTCTAACAGGAGGCTTTAAAATTTTCTTTCTAGTGTCCTTCGTTTGGGAGAAAAATGCAATGGTACAATACAGCTTTTCCTTGCCAATATCTCTATTTTGCAAAGAGCTGCGCATTGGAAAATTCAGGGCTATGTCGTGTAGATGATGGCCTAACAGGAGGCTTTAAAATTTTCTTTCTAGTGTCCTTCGTTTGGGAGAAAAATGCAAAGGTATAAGACAGCTTTTCCTTGCCAATATCTCTCGTTTGCAAAGAGCTGCGCATTGGAAAATTCAGGGCTATATCGTGTAGATGATGGCCTAACAGGAGGCTTTAAAATTTTAATTCTAGTGTCCTTCGTTTGGGAGAAAAATGCAAAGGTACAAGACAGCTTTTCCTTGCCAATATCTCTCTTTTGCAAAGAGCTGCGCATTGGAAAATTCATGGCTATGCCGTGTAGATGATGGTCTAACAGGAGGCTTTAAAATTTTCTTTCTAGTGTCCTTCGTTTGGGAGAAAAATGCAATGGTACAAGACAGCTTTTCCTTGCCAATATCTCTCTTTTGCAAAGAGCTGCGCATTGGAAAATTCAGGGCTATGTCGTGTAGATGATGGCCTAACAGGAGGCTTTAAAATTGCAATTCTAGTGTCCTTCGTTTGGGAGAAAAATGCAAAGGTACAAGACAGCTTTTCCTTGCCAATATCTCTCTTTTGCAAAGAGCTGCGCATTGGAAAATTCAGGGCTATGTCGTGTAGATGATGGCCTAACAGGAGGCTTTAAAATTTTCTTTCTAGTGACCTTCGTTTGGGAGAAAAATGCAAAGGTACAAGACAGCTTTTCCTTGCCAATATCTCTCTTTTGCAAAGAGCTGCGCATTGGAAAATTCAGGGCTATGTCGTGTAGATGATGGCCTAACAGGAGGCTTTAAAATTTTATTTCTAGTGTCCTTCGTTTGGGAGAAAAATGAAATGGTACAAGACAGCTTTTCCTTGCCAATATCTCTCTTTTGCAAAGAGTTGCGCATTGGAAAATTCAGGGCTATGTCGTGTAGATGATGGTCTAACAGGAGGCTTTAAAATTTTCTTTCTAGTGTCCTTCGTTTGGGAGAAAAATGCAATGGTACAAGACAGCTTTTCCTTGCCAATATCTCTCTTTTGCAAAGAGCTGCGCATTGGAAAATTCAGGGCTATGTCGTGTAGATGATGGCCTAACAGGAGGCTTTAAAATTTTCTTTCTAGTGTCCTTCGTTTGGGAGAAAAATGCAAAGGTATAAGACAGCTTTTCCTTGCCAATATCTCTCGTTTGCAAAGAGCTGCGCATTGGAAAATTCAGGTCTATATCGTGTAGATGATGGCCTAACAGGAGGCTTTAAAATTTTAATTCTAGTGTCCTTCGTTTGGGAGAAAAATGCAATGGTACAAGACAGCTTTTCCTTGCCAATATCTCTCTTTTGCAAAGAGCTGCGCATTGGAAAATTCAGGGCTATGTCGTGTAGATGATGGTCTAACAGGAGGCTTTAAAATTTTCTTTCTAGTGTCCTTCGTTTGGGAGAAAAATGCAAAGGTATAAGACAGCTTTTCCTTGCCAATATCTCTCGTTTGCAAAGAGCTGCGCATTGGAAAATTCAGGGCTATATCGTGTAGATGATGGCCTAACAGGAGGCTTTAAAATTTTAATTCTAGTGTCCTTCGTTTGGGAGAAAAATGCAAAGGTACAAGACAGCTTTTCCTTGCCAATATCTCTCTTTTGCAAAGAGCTGCGCATTGGAAAATTCATGGCTATGCCGTGTAGATGATGGTCTAACAGGAGGCTTTAAAATTTTCTTTCTAGTGTCCTTCGTTTGGGAGAAAAATGCAATGGTACAAGACAGCTTTTCCTTGTTAATATCTCTCTTTTGCAAAGAGCTGCGCATTGGAAAATTCAGGGCTATGTCGTGTAGATGATGGCCTAACAGGAGGCTTTAAAATTTTCTTTCTAGTGTCCTTCGTTTGGGAGAAAAATGCAAAGGTACAAGACAGCTTTTCCTTGCCAATATCTCTCTTTTGCAAAGAGCTGCGCATTGGAAAATTCAGGGCTATGTCGTGTAGATGATGGCCTAACAGGAGGCTTTAAAATTTTATTTCTAGTGTCCTTCGTTTGGGAGAAAAATGCAATGGTACAAGACAGCTTTTCCTTGCCAATATCTCTCTTTTGCAAAGAGTTGCGCATTGGAAAATTCAGGGCTATGTCGTGTAGATGATGGTCTAACAGGAGGCTTTAAAATTTTCTTTCTAGTGTCCTTCGTTTGGGAGAAAAATGCAATGGTACAAGACAGCTTTTCCTTGCCAATATCTCTCTTTTGCAAAGAGCTGCGCATTGGAAAATTCAGGGCTATGTCGTGTAGATGATGGCCTAACAGGAGGCTTTAAAATTTTCTTTCTAGTGTCCTTCGTTTGGGAGAAAAATGCAAAGGTATAAGACAGCTTTTCCTTGCCAATATCTCTCGTTTGCAAAGAGCTGCGCATTGGAAAATTCAGGGCTATATCGTGTAGATGATGGCCTAACAGGAGGCTTTAAAATTTTAATTCTAGTGTCCTTCGTTTGGGAGAAAAATGCAATGGTACAATACAGCTTTTCCTTGCCAATATCTCTCTTTTGCAAAGAGCTGCGCACTGGAAAATTCAGGGCTATGTCGTGTAGATGATGATCTAACAGGAGGCTTTAAAATTTTCTTTCTATTGTCCTTCGTTTGGGAGAAAAATGCAATGGTACAATACAGTTTTCCTTGCCAATATCTCTCTTTTGCAAAGAGCTGCGCATTGGAAAATTCAGGGCTATGTCGTGTAGATGATGGCCTAACAGGAGGCTTTAAAATTTTCTTTCTAGTGTCCTTCGTTTGGGAGAAAAATGCAAAGGTACAAGACAGCTTTTCCTTGCCAATATCTCTCTTTTGCAAAGAGCTGCGCATTGGAAAATTCAGGGCTATATCGTGTAGATGATGGCCTAACAGGAGGCTTTAAAATTTTAATTCTAGTGTCCTTCGTTTGGGAGAAAAATGCAAAGGTACAAGACAGCTTTTCCTTGCCAATATCTCTCTTTTGCAAAGAGCTGCGCATTGGAAAATTCAGGGCTATGTCGTGTAGATGATGGCCTAACAGGAGGCTTTAAAATTTTCTTTCTAGTTTCCTTCGTTTGGGAGAAAAATGCAATGGTACAAGACAGCTTTTCCTTGCCAATATCTCTCTTTTGCAAAGAGCTACGCATTGGAAAATTCAGGGCTATGTCGTGTAGATGATGGCCTAACAGGAGGCTTTAAAATTTTCTTTCTAGTTTCCTTCGTTTGGGAGAAAAATGCAATGGTACAAGACAGCTTTTCCTTGCCAATATCTCTCTTTTGCAAAGAGCTACGCATTGGAAAATTCAGGGCTATGTCGTGTAGATGATGGCCTAACAGGAGGCTTTAAAATTTTCTTTCTAGTGTCCTTCGTTTGGGAGAAAAATGCAATGGTACAAGACAGCTTTTCCTTGCCAATATCTCTCTTTTGCAAAGAGCTGCGCATTGGAAAATTCAGGTCTATGTCGTGTAGATGATGGCCTAACAGGAGGCTTTAAAATGTTAATTCTAGTGTCCTTCGTTTGGGAGAAATATGCAATGGTACAAGACAGCTTTACCTTGCCAATATCTCTCTTTTGCAAAGAGCTACGAATTGGAAAATTCAGGGCTATGTCGTGTAGATGATGGCCTAACAGGAGGCTTTAAAATTTTCTTTCTAGTGTCCTTCGTTTGGGAGAAAAATGCAATGGTACAAGACAGCTTTTCCTTGCCAATATCTCTCTTTTGCAAAGAGCTACGCATTGGAAAATTCAGGGCTATTTCGTGTAGATGTTGGCCTAACAGGAGGCTTTACAATTTTCTTTCTAGTGTCCTTCGTTTGGGAGAAAAATGCAAAGGTACAAGACTGCTTTTTCTAGCCAATATCTCTCCTTTGCAAAGAGCTGCGCATTGGAAAATTCAGGGCTATGTCGTGTAGATGATGGCCTAACAGGAGGCTTTAAAATTTTCTTTCTAGTGTCCTTCGTTTGGGAGAAAAATGCAATGGTACAAGACAGCTTTTCCTTGCCAATATCTCTCTTTTGCAAAGAGCTACGCATTGGAAAATTCAGGGCTATGTCGTGTAGATGATGGCCTAACAGGAGGCTTTAAAATTTTCTTTCTAGTGACCTTCGTTTGGGAGAAAAATGCAATGGTACAAGACAGCTTTTCCTTGCCAATATCTCTCTTTTTCAAAAAGCTGCGCATTGGAAAATTCATGGCTATGTCGTGTAGATGATGGCCTAACAGGAGGCTTTAAAATTTTCTTTCTAGTGTCCTTCGTTTGGGAGAAAAATGCAAAGGTACAAGACAGCTTTTCCTTGCCAATATCTCTCTTTTGCAAAGAGCTACGCATTGGAAAATTCCGGGCTATGTCGTGTAGATGATGGCCTAACAGGAGGCTTTAAAATTTTCTTTCTAGTGACCTTCGTTTGGGAGAAAAATGCAATGGTACAAGACAGCTTTTCCTTGCCAATATCTCTCTTTTGCAAAGAGCTACGCATTGGAAAATTCCGGGCTATGTCGTGTAGATGATGGCCTAACAGGAGGCTTTAAAATTTTCTTTCTAGTGACCTTCGTTTGGGAGAAAAATGCAATGGTACAAGACAGCTTTTCCTTGCCAATATCTCTCTTTTGCAAAGAGCTGCGCATTGGAAAATTCAGGGCTATGTCGTGTAGATGATGGCCTAACAGGAGGCTTTAAAATTTTAATTCTAGTGTCCTTCGTTTGGGAGAAATATGCAATGGTACAAGACAGCTTTACCTTGCCAATATCTCTCTTTTGCAAAGAGCTACGCATTGGAAAATTCAGGGCTATGTCGTGTAGATGATGGCCTAACAGGAGGCTTTAAAATTTTCTTTCTAGTGTCCTTCGTTTGGGAGAAAAATGCAAAGGTACAAGACAGCTTTTCCTAGCCAATATCTCTCTTTTGCAAAGAGCTGCGCATTGGAAAATTCAGGGCTATGTCGTGTAGATGATGGCCTAACAGGAGGCTTTAAAATTTTCTTTCTAGTGTCCTTCGTTTGGGAGAAAAATGCAATGGTACAAGACAGCTTTTATTTGCCAATATCTCTCTTTTGCAAAGAGCTGCGCATTGGAAAATTCAGGGCTATGTCGTGTAGATGATGGCCTAACAGGAGGCTTAAAAATTTTCTTTCTAGTGTCCTTCGTTTGGGAGAAAAATGCAATGGTACAAGACAGCTTTTCCTTGCCAATATCTCTCTTTTGCAAAGAGCTACGCATTGGAAAATTCAGGGCTATGTCGTGTAGATGATGGTCTAACAGGAGGCTTTAAAATTTTAATTCTAGTGTCCTTCGTTTGGGAGAAAAATGCAAAGGTACAAGACAGCTTTTCCTTGCCAATATCTCTCTTTTGCAAAGAGCTGCGCATTGGAAAATTCAGGGCTATGTCGTGTAGATGATGGCCTAACAGGAGGCTTTAAAATTTTAATTCTAGTGTCCTTCGTTTGGGAGAAATATGCAATGGTACAAGACAGCTTTACCTTGCCAATATCTCTCTTTTGCAAAGAGCTACGCATTGGAAAATTCAGGGCTATGTCGTGTAGATGATGGCCTAACAGGAGGCTTTAAAATTTTCTTTCTAGTGTCCTTCGTTTGGGAGAAAAATGCAAAGGTACAAGACAGCTTTTCCTAGCCAATATCTCTCTTTTGCAAAGAGCTGCGCATTGGAAAATTCAGGGCTATGTCGTGTAGATGATGGCCTAACAGGAGGCTTTAAAATTTTCTTTCTAGTGTCCTTCGTTTGGGAGAAAAATGCAATGGTACAAGACAGCTTTTCCTTGCCAATATCTCTCTTTTGCAAAGAGCTGCGCATTGGAAAATTCAGGGCTATGTCGTGTAGATGATGGCCTAACAGGAGGCTTAAAAATTTTCTTTCTAGTGTCCTTCGTTTGGGAGAAAAATGCAATGGTACAAGACAGCTTTTCCTTGCCAATATCTCTCTTTTGCAAAGAGCTACGCATTGGAAAATTCAGGGCTATGTCGTGTAGATGATGGTCTAACAGGAGGCTATAAAATTTTAATTCTAGTGTCCTTCGTTTGGGAGAAAAATGCAAAGGTACAAGACAGCTTTTCCTTGCCAATATCTCTCTTTTGCAAAGAGCTGCGCATTGGAAAATTCAGGGCTATGTCGTGTAGATGATGGCCTAACAGGAGGCTTTAAAATTTTCTTCTAGTGTCCTTCGTTTGGGAGAAAAATGCAATGGTACAAGACAGCTTTTCCTTGCCAATATCTCTCTTTTGCAAAGAGCTACGCATTGGAAAATTCAGGGCTATGTCCTGTAGATGATGGCCTAACAGGAGGCTTTCAAATTTTCTTTCTAGTGTCCTTCGTTTGGGAGAAAAATGCAATGGTACAAGACAGCTTTTCCTTGCCAATATCTCTCTTTTGCAAAGAGCTACGCATTGGAAAATTCAGGGCTATGTCGTGTAGATGATGGCCTAACAGGAGGCTTTAAAATTTTCTTTCTAGTGTCCTTCGTTTGGGAGAAAAATGCAATGGTACAAGACAGCTTTTCCTTGCCAATATCTCTCTTTTGCAAAGAGCTGCGCATTGGAAAATTCAGGGCTATGTCGTGTAGATGATGGCCTAACAGGAGGCTTTAAAATTTTCTTTCTAGTGTCCTTCGTTTGGGAGAAAAATGCAATGGTACAAGACAGCTTTTCCTTGCCAATATCTCTCTTTTGCAAAGAGCTGCGTATTGGAAAATTCAGGGCTATTTCGTGTAGATGATGGCCTAACAGGAGGCTTTACAATTTTCTTTCTAGTGTCCTTCGTTTGGGAGAAAAATGCAAAGGTACAAGACAGCTTTTCCTTGCCAATATCTCTCTTTTGCAAAGAGCTACGCATTGGAAAATTCAGGGCTATGTCGTGTAGATGATGGCCTAACAGGAGGCTTTAAAATTTTCTTTCTAGTGTCCTTCGTTTGGGAGAAAAATGCAAAGGTACAAGACTGCTTTTCCTTGCCAATATCTCTCTTTTGCAAAGAGCTACGCATTGGAAAATTCAGGGCTATGTCGTGTAGATGATGGCTTAACAGGAGGCTTTAAAATTTTCTTTCTAGTGACCTTCGTTTGGGAGAAAAATGCAAAGGTACAAGACCGCTTTTCCTTGCCAATATCTCTCTTTTGCAAAAAGCTGCGCATTGGAAAATTCAGGGCTATATCGTGTAGATGATGGCCTAACAGGAGGCTTTAAAATTTCAATTCTAGTGTCCTTCGTTTGGGAGAAAAATGCAAAGGTACAAGACAGCTTTTCCTTGCTAATATCTCTCTTTTGCAAAGAGCTGCGCATTGGAAAATGCATGGCTATGCCGTGTAGATGATGGTCTAACAGGAGGCTTTAAAATTTTCTTTCTAGTGTCCTTCGTTTGGGAGAAAAATGCAATGGTACAAGACAGCTTTTCCTTGCCAATATCTCTCTTTTGCAAAGAGCTGCGCATTGGAAAATTCAGGGCTATGTCGTGTAGATGATGGCCTAACAGGAGGCTTTAAAATTTTCTTTCTAGTGAACTTCGTTTGGGAGAAAAATGCAAAGGTACAAGACAGCTTTTCCTTGCCAATATCTCTCTTTTGCAAAGAGCTGCGCATTGGAAAATTCAGGGCTATGTCGTGTAGATGATGGCCTAACAGGAGGCTTTAAAAATTTCTTTCTAGTGACCTTCGTTTGGGAGAAAAATGCAAAGGTACAAGACAGCTTTTCCTTGCCAATATCTCTCTTTTGCAAAGAGCTGCGCATTGGAAAATTCAGGGCTATGTCGTGTAGATGATGGCCTAACAGGAGGCTTTAAAATTTTCTTTCTAGTGTCCTTCGTTTGGGAGAAAAATGCAAAGGTACAAGACTGCTTTTCCTTGCCAATATCTCTCTTTTGCAAAGAGCTACGCATTGGAAAATTCAGGGCTATGTCGTGTAGATGATGGCTTAACAGGAGGCTTTAAAATTTTCTTTCTAGTGACCTTCGTTTGGGAGAAAAATGCAAAGGTACAAGACCGCTTTTCCTTGCCAATATCTCTCTTTTGCAAAAAGCTGCGCATTGGAAAATTCAGGGCTATATCGTGTAGATGATGGCCTAACAGGAGGCTTTAAAATTTCAATTCTAGTGTCCTTCGTTTGGGAGAAAAATGCAAAGGTACAAGACAGCTTTTCCTTGCCAATATCTCTCTTTTGCAAAGAGCTGCGCATTGGAAAATTCATGGCTATGCCGTGTAGATGATGGTCTAACAGGAGGCTTTAAAATTTTCTTTCTAGTGTCCTTCGTTTGGGAGAAAAATGCAATGGTACAAGACAGCTTTTCCTTGCCAATATCTCTCTTTTGCAAAGAGCTGCGCATTGGAAAATTCAGGGCTATGTCGTGTAGATGATGGCCTAACAGGAGGCTTTAAAATTTTCTTTCTAGTGAACTTCGTTTGGGAGAAAAATGCAAAGGTACAAGACAGCTTTTCCTTGCCAATATCTCTCTTTTGCAAAGAGCTGCGCATTGGAAAATTCAGGGCTATGTCGTGTAGATGATGGCCTAACAGGAGGCTTTAAAAATTTCTTTCTAGTGACCTTCGTTTGGGAGAAAAATGCAAAGGTACAAGACAGCTTTTCCTTGCCAATATCTCTCTTTTGCAAAGAGCTGCGCATTGGAAAATTCAGGGCTATATCGTGTAGATTATGGCCTAACAGGAGGCTTTAAAATTTCAATTCTAGTGTCCTTCGTTTGGGAGAAAAATGCAAAGGTACAAGACAGCTTTTCCTTGCCAATATCTCTCTTTTGCAAAGAGCTGCGCATTGGAAAATTCATGGCTATGCCGTGTAGATGATGGTCTAACAGGAGGCTTTAAAATTTTCTTTCTAGTGTCCTTCGTTTGGGAGAAAAATGCAAAGGTACAAGACAGCTTTTCCTTGCCAATATCTCTCTTTTGCAAAGAGCTGCGCATTGGAAAATTCAGGGCTATGTCGTGTAGATGATGGCCTAACAGGAGGCTTTAAAATTTTCTTTCTAGTGTCCTTCGTTTGGGAGAAAAATGCAATGGTACAAGACAGCTTTTCCTTGCCAATATCTCTCTTTTGCAAAGAGCTGCGCATTGGAAAATTCAGGGCTATGTCGTGTAGATGATGGTCTAACAGGAGGCTTTAAAATTTTCTTTCTAGTGTCCTTCGTTTGGGAGAAAAATGCAATGGTACAAGACAGCTTTTCCTTGCCAATATCTCTCTTTTGCAAAGAGCTGGGCTTTGGAAAATTCAGGGCTATGTCGTGTAGATGATGGCCTAACAGGAGGCTTTAAAATTTTCTTTCTAGTGTCCTTCGTTTGGGAGAAAAATGCAATGGTACAATACAGCTTTTCCTTGCCAATATCTCTCTTTTGCAAAGTGCTGCGCATTGGAAAATTCAGGGCTACGTCGTGTAGATGATGGCCTAACAGGAGGCTTTAAAATTTTCTTTCTAGTGTCCTTCGTTTGGGAGAAAAATGCAAATGTACAAGACAGCTTTTCCTTGCCAATATCTCTCTTTTGCAAAGAGCTGCGCATTGGAAAATTCAGGGCTATATCGTGTAGATGATGGCCTAACAGGAGGCTTTAAAATTTTAATTCTAGTGTCCTTCGTTTGGGAGAAAAATGCAAAGGTACAAGACAGCTTTTCCTTGCCAATATCTCTCTTTTGCAAAGAGCTGCGCATTGGAAAATTCATGGCTATGCCGTGTAGATGATGGTCTAACAGGAGGCTTTAAAATTTTCTTTCTAGTGTCCTTCGTTTGGGAGAAAAATGCAATGGTACAAGACAGCTTTTCCTTGCCAATATCTCTCTTTTGCAAAGAGCTGCGCATTGGAAAATTCAGGGCTATGTCGTGTAGATGATGGTCTAACAGGAGGCTTTAAAATTTTCTTTCTAGTGTCCTTCGTTTGGGAGAAAAATGCAAAGGTACAAGACAGCTTTTCCTTGCCAATATCTCTCTTTTGCAAAGAGCTACGCATTGGAAAATTCAGGGCTATGTCGTGTAGATGATGGCCTAACAGGAGGCTTTAAAATTTTCTTTCTAGTGACCTTCGTTTGGGAGAAAAATGCAAAGGTACAAGACAGCTTTTCCTTGCCAATATCTCTCTTTTGCATAGAGCTGCGCATTGGAAAATTCAGGGCTATGTCGTGTAGATAATGGCCTAACAGGAGGCTTTAAAATCTTAATTCTAGTGTCCTTCGTTTGGGAGAAAAATGCAAAGGTACAAGATAGCTTTTCCTTGCCAATATCTCTCTTTTGCAAAGAGCTGCGCATTGGAAAATTCATGGCTATGCCGTGTAGATGATGGCCTAACAGGAGGCTTTAAAATTTTCTTTCTAGTGTCCTTCGTTTGGGAGAAAAATGCAATGGTACAAGACAGCTTTTCCTTGCCAATATCTCTCTTTTGCAAAGAGCTACGCATTGGAAAATTCAGGGATATGTCGTGTAGATGATGGCCTAACAGGAGGCTTTAAAATTTTCTTTCTAGTGACCTTCGTTTGGGAGAAAAATGCAAAGGTACAAGACAGCTTTTCCTTGCCAATATCTTTCTTTTGCAAAGAGCTACGCATTGGAAAATTCAGGGCTATGTCGTGTAGATGATGGCCTAACAGGAGGCTTTAAAATTTTCTTTCTAGTGACCTTCGTTTGGGAGAAAAATGCAAAGGTACAAGACAGCTTTTCCTTGCCAATATCTCTCTTTTGCAAAGAGCTACGCATTGGAAAATTCAGGGCTATGTCGTGTAGATGATGGCCTAACAGGAGGCTTTAAAATTTTCTTTCTAGTGACCTTCGTTTGGGAGAAAAATGCAAAGGTACAAGACAGCTTGTCCTTGCCAATATCTCTCTTTTGCAAAGAGCTGCGCATTGGAAAATTCAGGCCTATGTCGTGTAGATGATGTCCTAACAGGAGGCTTTAAAATTTTAATTCTAGTGTCCTTCGTTTGGGAGAAAAATGCAAAGGTACAAGACAGCTTTTCCTTGCCAATATCTCTCTTTTGCAAAGAGCTGCGCATTGGAAAATTCATGGCTATGCCGTGTAGATGATGGTCTAACAGGAGGCTTTAAAATTTTCTTTCTAGTGTCCTTCGTTTGGGAGAAAAATGCAATGGTACAAGACAGCTTTTCCTTGCCAATACCTCTCTTTTGCAAAGAGCTGGGCTTTGGAAAATTCAGGGCTATGTCGTGTAGATGATGGCCTAACAGGAGGCTTTAAAATTTTCTTTCTAGTGTCCTTCGTTTGGGAGAAAAATGCAAAGGTACAAGACAGCTTTTCCTTGCCAATATCTCTATTTTGCAAAGAGCTACGCATTGGAAAATTCAGGGCTATGTCGTGTAGATGATGGCTTAACAGGAGGCTTTACAATTTTCTTTCTAGTGACCTTCGTTTGGGAGAAAAATGCAAAGGTACAAGACAGCTTTTCCTTGCCAATATCTCTCTTTTGCAAAGAGCTACGCATTGGAAAATTCAGGGCTATGTCGTGTAGATGATGGCCTAACAGGAGGCTTTAAAATTTTCTTTCTAGTGACCTTCGTTTGGGAGAAAAATGCAAAGGTACAAGACAGCTTTTCCTTGCCAATATCTCTCTTTTGCATAGAGCTGCGCATTGGAAAATTCAGGGCTATGTCGTGTAGATAATGGCCTAACAGGAGGCTTTAAAATTTTAATTCTAGTGTCCTTCGTTTGGGAGAAAAATGCAAAGGTACAAGACAGCTTTTCCTTGCCAATATCTCTCTTTTGCAAAGAGCTGCGCATTGGAAAATTCATGGCTATGCCGTGTAGATGATGGTCTAACAGGAGGCTTTAAAATTTTCTTTCTAGTGTCCTTCGTTTGGGAGAAAAATGCAATGGTACAAGACAGCTTTTCCTTGCCAATACCTCTCTTTTGCAAAGAGCTGGGCTTTGGAAAATTCAGGGCTATGTCGTGTAGATGATGGCCTAACAGGAGGCTTTAAAATTTTCTTTCTAGTGTCCTTCGTTTGGGAGAAAAATGCAATGGTACAATACAGCTTTTCCTTGCCAATATCTCTCTTTTGCAAAGAGCTGCGCATTGGAAAATTCAGGGCTATGTCGTGTAGATGATGGCCTAACAGGAGGCTTTAAAATTTTCTTTCTAGTGTCCTTCGTTTGGGAGAAAAATGCAAAGGTACAAGACAGCTTTTCCTTGCCAATATCTCTCTTTTGCAAAGAGCTACGCATTGGAAAATTCAGGGCTATGTCGTGTAGATGATGGCTTAACAGGAGGCTTTACAATTTTCTTTCTAGTGACCTTCGTTTGGGAGAAAAATGCAAAGGTACAAGACAGCTTTTCCTTGCCAATATCTCTCTTTTGCAAAGAGCTGCGCATTGGAAAATTCAGGGCTATGTCGTGTAGATGATGGCCTAACAGGAGGCTTTAAAATTTTCTTTCTAGTGTCCTTCGTTTGGGAGAAAAATGCAAAGGTACAAGACTGCTTTTCCTTGCCAATATCTCTCTTTTGCAAAGAGCTACGCATTGGAAAATTCAGGGCTATGTCGTGTAGATGATGGCTTAACAGGAGGCTTTAAAATTTTCTTTCTAGTGACCTTCGTTTGGGAGAAAAATGCAAAGGTACAAGACCGCTTTTCCTTGCCAATATCTCTCTTTTGCAAAAAGCTGCGCATTGGAAAATTCAGGGCTATATCGTGTAGATGATGGCCTAACAGGAGGCTTTAAAATTTCAATTCTAGTGTCCTTCGTTTGGGAGAAAAATGCAAAGGTACAAGACAGCTTTTCCTTGCTAATATCTCTCTTTTGCAAAGAGCTGCGCATTGGAAAATTCATGGCTATGCCGTGTAGATGATGGTCTAACAGGAGGCTTTAAAATTTTCTTTCTAGTGTCCTTCGTTTGGGAGAAAAATGCAATGGTACAAGACAGCTTTTCCTTGCCAATATCTCTCTTTTGCAAAGAGCTGCGCATTGGAAAATTCAGGGCTATGTCGTGTAGATGATGGCCTAACAGGAGGCTTTAAAATTTTCTTTCTAGTGAACTTCGTTTGGGAGAAAAATGCAAAGGTACAAGACAGCTTTTCCTTGCCAATATCTCTCTTTTGCAAAGAGCTGCGCATTGGAAAATTCAGGGCTATGTCGTGTAGATGATGGCCTAACAGGAGGCTTTAAAAATTTCTTTCTAGTGACCTTCGTTTGGGAGAAAAATGCAAAGGTACAAGACAGCTTTTCCTTGCCAATATCTCTCTTTTGCAAAGAGCTGCGCATTGGAAAATTCAGGGCTATATCGTGTAGATTATGGCCTAACAGGAGGCTTTAAAATTTCAATTCTAGTGTCCTTCGTTTGGGAGAAAAATGCAAAGGTACAAGACAGCTTTTCCTTGCCAATATCTCTCTTTTGCAAAGAGCTGCGCATTGGAAAATTCATGGCTACGCCGTGTAGATGATGGTCTAACAGGAGGCTTTAAAATTTTCTTTCTAGTGTCCTTCGTTTGGGAGAAAAATGCAAAGGTACAAGACAGCTTTTCCTTGCCAATATCTCTCTTTTGCAAAGAGCTGCGCATTGGAAAATTCAGGGCTATGTCGTGTAGATGATGGCCTAACAGGAGGCTTTAAAATTTTCTTTCTAGTGTCCTTCGTTTGGGAGAAAAATGCAATGGTACAAGACAGCTTTTCCTTGCCAATATCTCTCTTTTGCAAAGAGCTGCGCATTGGAAAATTCAGGGCTATGTCGTGTAGATGATGGTCTAACAGGAGGCTTTAAAATTTTCTTTCTAGTGTCCTTCGTTTGGGAGAAAAATGCAATGGTACAAGACAGCTTTTCCTTGCCAATATCTCTCTTTTGCAAAGAGCTGGGCTTTGGAAAATTCAGGGCTATGTCGTGTAGATGATGGCCTAACAGGAGGCTTTAAAATTTTCTTTCTAGTGTCCTTCGTTTGGGAGAAAAATGCAATGGTACAATACAGCTTTTCCTTGCCAATATCTCTCTTTTGCAAAGAGCTGCGCATTGGAAAATTCAGGGCTATGTCGTGTAGATGATGGCCTAACAGGAGGCTTTAAAATTTTCTTTCTAGTGTCCTTCGTTTGGGAGAAAAATGCAAAGGTACAAGACAGCTTTTCCTTGCCAATATCTCTCTTTTGCAAAGAGCTACGCATTGGAAAATTCAGGGCTATGTCGTGTAGATGATGGCTTAACAGGAGGCTTTACAATTTTCTTTCTAGTGACCTTCGTTTGGGAGAAAAATGCAAAGGTACAAGACAGCTTTTCCTTGCCAATATCTCTCTTTTGCAAAGAGCTGCGCATTGGAAAATTCAGGGCTATGTCGTGTAGATGATGGCCTAACAGGAGGCTTTAAAATTTTCTTTCTAGTGTCCTTCGTTTGGGAGAAAAATGCAAAGGTACAAGACTGCTTTTCCTTGCCAATATCTCTCTTTTGCAAAGAGCTACGCATTGGAAAATTCAGGGCTATGTCGTGTAGATGATGGCTTAACAGGAGGCTTTAAAATTTTCTTTCTAGTGACCTTCGTTTGGGAGAAAAATGCAAAGGTACAAGACCGCTTTTCCTTGCCAATATCTCTCTTTTGCAAAAAGCTGCGCATTGGAAAATTCAGGGCTATATCGTGTAGATGATGGCCTAACAGGAGGCTTTAAAATTTCAATTCTAGTGTCCTTCGTTTGGGAGAAAAATGCAAAGGTACAAGACAGCTTTTCCTTGCTAATATCTCTCTTTTGCAAAGAGCTGCGCATTGGAAAATTCATGGCTATGCCGTGTAGATGATGGTCTAACAGGAGGCTTTAAAATTTTCTTTCTAGTGTCCTTCGTTTGGGAGAAAAATGCAATGGTACAAGACAGCTTTTCCTTGCCAATATCTCTCTTTTGCAAAGAGCTGCGCATTGGAAAATTCAGGGCTATGTCGTGTAGATGATGGCCTAACAGGAGGCTTTAAAATTTTCTTTCTAGTGAACTTCGTTTGGGAGAAAAATGCAAAGGTACAAGACAGCTTTTCCTTGCCAATATCTCTCTTTTGCAAAGAGCTGCGCATTGGAAAATTCAGGGCTATGTCGTGTAGATGATGGCCTAACAGGAGGCTTTAAAAATTTCTTTCTAGTGACCTTCGTTTGGGAGAAAAATGCAAAGGTACAAGACAGCTTTTCCTTGCCAATATCTCTCTTTTGCAAAGAGCTGCGCATTGGAAAATTCAGGGCTATATCGTGTAGATTATGGCCTAACAGGAGGCTTTAAAATTTCAATTCTAGTGTCCTTCGTTTGGGAGAAAAATGCAAAGGTACAAGACAGCTTTTCCTTGCCAATATCTCTCTTTTGCAAAGAGCTGCGCATTGGAAAATTCATGGCTACGCCGTGTAGATGATGGTCTAACAGGAGGCTTTAAAATTTTCTTTCTAGTGTCCTTCGTTTGGGAGAAAAATGCAAAGGTACAAGACAGCTTTTCCTTGCCAATATCTCTCTTTTGCAAAGAGCTGCGCATTGGAAAATTCAGGGCTATGCCGTGTAGATGATGGTCTAACAGGAGGCTTTAAAATTTTCTTTCTAGTGTCCTTCGTTTGGGAGAAAAATGCAATGGTACAAGACAGCTTTTCCTTGCCAATATCTCTCTTTTGCAAAGAGCTGCGCATTGGAAAATTCAGGGCTATGTCGTGTAGATGATGGCCTAACAGGAGGCTTTAAAATTTTCTTTCTAGTGAACTTCGTTTGGGAGAAAAATGCAAAGGTACAAGACAGCTTTTCCTTGCCAATATCTCTCTTTTGCAAAGAGCTGCGCATTGGAAAATTCAGGGCTATGTCGTGTAGATGATGGCCTAACAGGAGGCTTTAAAATTTTCTTTCTAGTGTCCTTCGTTTGGGAGAAAAATGCAATGGTACAAGACAGCTTTTCCTTGCCAATATCTCTCTTTTGCAAAGAGCTGCGCATTGGAAAATTCAGGGCTATGTCGTGTAGATGATGGTCTAACAGGAGGCTTTAAAATTTTCTTTCTAGTGTCCTTCGTTTGGGAGAAAAATGCAATGGTACAAGACAGCTTTTCCTTGCCAATATCTCTCTTTTGCAAAGAGCTGGGCTTTGGAAAATTCAGGGCTATGTCGTGTAGATGATGGCCTAACAGGAGGCTTTAAAATTTTCTTTCTAGTGTCCTTCGTTTGGGAGAAAAATGCAATGGTACAATACAGCTTTTCCTTGCCAGTATCTCTCTTTTGCAAAGTGCTGCGCATTGGAAAATTCAGGGCTATGTCGTGTAGATGATGGACTAACAGGAGGCTTTAAAATTTTCTTTCTAGTGTCCTTCGTTTGGGAGAAAAATGCAAAGGTACAAGACAGCTTTTCCTTGCCAATATCTCTCTTTTGCAAAGAGCTGCGCATTGGAAAATTCAGGGCTATATCGTGTAGATGATGGCCTAACAGGAGGCTTTAAAATTTTAATTCTAGTGTCCTTCGTTTGGGAGAAAAATGCAAAGGTACAAGACAGCTTTTCCTTGCCAATATCTCTCTTTTGCAAAGAGCTGCGCATTGGAAAATTCATGGCTATGCCGTGTACATGATGGTCTAACAGGAGGCTTTAAAATTTTCTTTCTAGTGTCCTTCGTTTGGGAGAAAAATGCAATGGTACAAGACAGCTTTTCCTTGCCAATATCTCTCTTTTGCAAAGAGCTGCGCATTGGAAAATTCAGGGCTATGTCGTGTAGATGATGGCCTAACAGGAGGCTTTAAAATTTTCTTTCTAGTGTCCTTCGTTTGGGAGAAAAATGCAAAGGTACAAGACAGCTTTTCCTTGCCAATATCTCTCTTTTGCAAAGAGCTACGCATTGGAAAATTCAGGGCTATGTCGTGTAGATGATGGCCTAACAGGAGGCTTTAAAATTTTCTTTCTAGTGACCTTCGTTTGGGAGAAAAATGCAAAGGTACAAGACAGCTTTTCCTTGCCAATATCTCTCTTTTGCATAGAGCTGCGCATTGGAAAATTCAGGGCTATGTCGTGTAGATAATGGCCTAACAGGAGGCTTTAAAATTTTAATTCTAGTGTCCTTCGTTTGGGAGAAAAATGCAAAGGTACAAGACAGCTTTTCCTTGCCAATATCTCTCTTTTGCAAAGAGCTGCGCATTGGAAAATTCATGGCTATGCCGTGTAGATGATGGTCTAACAGGAGGCTTTAAAATTTTCTTTCTAGTGTCCTTCGTTTGGGAGAAAAATGCAATGGTACAAGACAGCTTTTCCTTGCCAATACCTCTCTTTTGCAAAGAGCTGGGCTTTGGAAAATTCAGGGCTATGTCGTGTAGATGATGGCCTAACAGGAGGCTTTAAAATTTTCTTTCTAGTGTCCTTCGTTTGGGAGAAAAATGCAATGGTACAATACAGCTTTTCCTTGCCAATATCTCTCTTTTGCAAAGAGCTGCGCATTGGAAAATTCAGGGCTATGTCGTGTAGATGATGGCCTAACAGGAGGCTTTAAAATTTTCTTTCTAGTGTCCTTCGTTTGGGAGAAAAATGCAAAGGTACAAGACTGCTTTTCCTTGCCAATATCTCTCTTTTGCAAAGAGCTACGCATTGGAAAATTCAGGGCTATGTCGTGTAGATGATGGCTTAACAGGAGGCTTTAAAATTTTCTTTCTAGTGAACTTCGTTTGGGAGAAAAATGCAAAGGTACAAGACAGCTTTTCCTTGCCAATATCTCTCTTTTGCATAGAGCTGCGCATTGGAAAATTCAGGGCTATGTCGTGTAGATAATGGCCTAACAGGAGGCTTTAAAATCTTAATTCTAGTGTCCTTCGTTTGGGAGAAAAATGCAAAGGTACAAGATAGCTTTTCCTTGCCAATATCTCTCTTTTGCAAAGAGCTGCGCATTGGAAAATTCATGGCTATGCCGTGTAGATGATGGCCTAACAGGAGGCTTTAAAATTTTCTTTCTAGTGTCCTTCGTTTGGGAGAAAAATGCAATGGTACAAGACAGCTTTTCCTTGCCAATATCTCTCTTTTGCAAAGAGCTACGCATTGGAAAATTCAGGGATATGTCGTGTAGATGATGGCCTAACAGGAGGCTTTAAAATATTCTTTCTAGTGACCTTCGTTTGGGAGAAAAATGCAAAGGTACAAGACAGCTTTTCCTTGCCAATATCTTTCTTTTGCAAAGAGCTACGCATTGGAAAATTCAGGGCTATGTGGTGTAGATGATGGCCTAACAGGAGGCTTTAAAATTTTCTTTCTAGTGACCTTCGTTTGGGAGAAAAATGCAAAGGTACAAGACAGCTTTTCCTTGCCAATATCTCTCTTTTGCAAAGAGCTACGCATTGGAAAATTCAGGGCTATGTCGTGTAGATGATGGCCTAACAGGAGGCTTTAAAATTTTCTTTCTAGTGACCTTCGTTTGGGAGAAAAATGCAAAGGTACAAGACAGCTTGTCCTTGCCAATATCTCTCTTTTGCAAAGAGCTGCGCATTGGAAAATTCAGGCCTATGTCGTGTAGATGATGTCCTAACAGGAGGCTTTAAAATTTTAATTCTAGTGTCCTTCGTTTGGGAGAAAAATGCAAAGGTACAAGACAGCTTTTCCTTGCCAATATCTCTCTTTTGCAAAGAGCTGCGCATTGGAAAATTCATGGCTATGCCGTGTAGATGATGGTCTAACAGGAGGCTTTAAAATTTTCTTTCTAGTGTCCTTCGTTTGGGAGAAAAATGCAATGGTACAAGACAGCTTTTCCTTGCCAATACCTCTCTTTTGCAAAGAGCTGGGCTTTGGAAAATTCAGGGCTATGTCGTGTAGATGATGGCCTAACAGGAGGCTTTAAAATTTTCTTTCTAGTGTCCTTCGTTTGGGAGAAAAATGCAATGGTGCAATACAGCTTTTCCTTGCCAATATCTCTCTTTTGCAAAGAGCTGCGCATTGGAAAATTCAGGGCTATGTCGTGTAGATGATGGCCTAACAGGAGGCTTTAAAATTTTCTTTCTAGTGTCCTTCGTTTGGGAGAAAAATGCAAAGGTACAAGACAGCTTTTCCTTGCCAATATCTCTATTTTGCAAAGAGCTACGCATTGGAAAATTCAGGGCTATGTCGTGTAGATGATGGCTTAACAGGAGGCTTTACAATTTTCTTTCTAGTGACCTTCGTTTGGGAGAAAAATGCAAAGGTACAAGACAGCTTTTCCTTGCCAATATCTCTCTTTTGCAAAGAGCTGCGCATTGGAAAATTCAGGGCTATGTCGTGTAGATGATGGCCTAACAGGAGGCTTTAAAATTTTCTTTCTAGTGTCCTTCGTTTGGGAGAAAAATGCAAAGGTACAAGACTGCTTTTCCTTGCCAATATCTCTCTTTTGCAAAGAGCTACGCATTGGAAAATTCAGGGCTATGTCGTGTAGATGATGGCTTAACAGGAGGCTTTAAAATTTTCTTTCTAGTGACCTTCGTTTGGGAGAAAAATGCAAAGGTACAAGACCGCTTTTCCTTGCCAATATCTCTCTTTTGCAAAAAGCTGCGCATTGGAAAATTCAGGGCTATATCGTGTAGATGATGGCCTAACAGGAGGCTTTAAAATTTCAATTCTAGTGTCCTTCGTTTGGGAGAAAAATGCAAAGGTACAAGACAGCTTTTCCTTGCCAATATCTCTCTTTTGCAAAGAGCTGCGCATTGGAAAATTCATGGCTATGCCGTGTAGATGATGGTCTAACAGGAGGCTTTAAAATTTTCTTTCTAGTGTCCTTCGTTTGGGAGAAAAATGCAATGGTACAAGACAGCTTTTCCTTGCCAATATCTCTCTTTTGCAAAGAGCTGCGCATTGGAAAATTCAGGGCTATGTCGTGTAGATGATGGCCTAACAGGAGGCTTTAAAATTTTCTTTCTAGTGAACTTCGTTTGGGAGAAAAATGCAAAGGTACAAGACAGCTTTTCCTTGCCAATATCTCTCTTTTGCAAAGAGCTGCGCATTGGAAAATTCAGGGCTATGTCGTGTAGATGATGGCCTAACAGGAGGCTTTAAAATTTTCTTTCTAGTGTCCTTCGTTTGGGAGAAAAATGCAATGGTACAAGACAGCTTTTCCTTGCCAATATCTCTCTTTTGCAAAGAGCTGCGCATTGGAAAATTCAGGGCTATGTCGTGTAGATGATGGTCTAACAGGAGGCTTTAAAATTTTCTTTCTAGTGTCCTTCGTTTGGGAGAAAAATGCAATGGTACAAGACAGCTTTTCCTTGCCAATATCTCTCTTTTGCAAAGAGCTGGGCTTTGGAAAATTCAGGGCTATGTCGTGTAGATGATGGCCTAACAGGAGGCTTTAAAATTTTCTTTCTAGTGTCCTTCGTTTGGGAGAAAAATGCAATGGTACAATACAGCTTTTCCTTGCCAGTATCTCTCTTTTGCAAAGTGCTGCGCATTGGAAAATTCAGGGCTATGTCGTGTAGATGATGGACTAACAGGAGGCTTTAAAATTTTCTTTCTAGTGTCCTTCGTTTGGGAGAAAAATGCAAAGGTACAAGACAGCTTTTCCTTGCCAATATCTCTCTTTTGCAAAGAGCTGCGCATTGGAAAATTCAGGGCTATATCGTGTAGATGATGGCCTAACAGGAGGCTTTAAAATTTTAATTCTAGTGTCCTTCGTTTGGGAGAAAAATGCAAAGGTACAAGACAGCTTTTCCTTGCCAATATCTCTCTTTTGCAAAGAGCTGCGCATTGGAAAATTCATGGCTATGCCGTGTACATGATGGTCTAACAGGAGGCTTTAAAATTTTCTTTCTAGTGTCCTTCGTTTGGGAGAAAAATGCAATGGTACAAGACAGCTTTTCCTTGCCAATATCTCTCTTTTGCAAAGAGCTGCGCATTGGAAAATTCAGGGCTATGTCGTGTAGATGATGGCCTAACAGGAGGCTTTAAAATTTTCTTTCTAGTGTCCTTCGTTTGGGAGAAAAATGCAAAGGTACAAGACAGCTTTTCCTTGCCAATATCTCTCTTTTGCAAAGAGCTACGCATTGGAAAATTCAGGGCTATGTCGTGTAGATGATGGCCTAACAGGAGGCTTTAAAATTTTCTTTCTAGTGACCTTCGTTTGGGAGAAAAATGCAAAGGTACAAGACAGCTTTTCCTTGCCAATATCTCTCTTTTGCATAGAGCTGCGCATTGGAAAATTCAGGGCTATGTCGTGTAGATAATGGCCTAACAGGAGGCTTTAAAATTTTAATTCTAGTGTCCTTCGTTTGGGAGAAAAATGCAAAGGTACAAGACAGCTTTTCCTTGCCAATATCTCTCTTTTGCAAAGAGCTGCGCATTGGAAAATTCATGGCTATGCCGTGTAGATGATGGTCTAACAGGAGGCTTTAAAATTTTCTTTCTAGTGTCCTTCGTTTGGGAGAAAAATGCAATGGTACAAGACAGCTTTTCCTTGCCAATACCTCTCTTTTGCAAAGAGCTGGGCTTTGGAAAATTCAGGGCTATGTCGTGTAGATGATGGCCTAACAGGAGGCTTTAAAATTTTCTTTCTAGTGTCCTTCGTTTGGGAGAAAAATGCAATGGTACAATACAGCTTTTCCTTGCCAATATCTCTCTTTTGCAAAGAGCTGCGCATTGGAAAATTCAGGGCTATGTCGTGTAGATGATGGCCTAACAGGAGGCTTTAAAATTTTCTTTCTAGTGTCCTTCGTTTGGGAGAAAAATGCAAAGGTACAAGACTGCTTTTCCTTGCCAATATCTCTCTTTTGCAAAGAGCTACGCATTGGAAAATTCAGGGCTATGTCGTGTAGATGATGGCTTAACAGGAGGCTTTAAAATTTTCTTTCTAGTGACCTTCGTTTGGGAGAAAAATGCAAAGGTACAAGACCGCTTTTCCTTGCCAATATCTCTCTTTTGCAAAAAGCTGCGCATTGGAAAATTCAGGGCTATATCGTGTAGATGATGGCCTAACAGGAGGCTTTAAAATTTCAATTCTAGTGTCCTTCGTTTGGGAGAAAAATGCAAAGGTACAAGACAGCTTTTCCTTGCCAATATCTCTCTTTTGCAAAGAGCTGCGCATTGGAAAATTCATGGCTATGCCGTGTAGATGATGGTCTAACAGGAGGCTTTAAAATTTTCTTTCTAGTGTCCTTCGTTTGGGAGAAAAATGCAATGGTACAAGACAGCTTTTCCTTGCCAATATCTCTCTTTTGCAAAGAGCTGCGCATTGGAAAATTCAGGGCTATGTCGTGTAGATGATGGCCTAACAGGAGGCTTTAAAATTTTCTTTCTAGTGAACTTCGTTTGGGAGAAAAATGCAAAGGTACAAGACAGCTTTTCCTTGCCAATATCTCTCTTTTGCAAAGAGCTGCGCATTGGAAAATTCAGGGCTATGTCGTGTAGATGATGGCCTAACAGGAGGCTTTAAAATTTTCTTTCTAGTGTCCTTCGTTTGGGAGAAAAATGCAATGGTACAAGACAGCTTTTCCTTGCCAATATCTCTCTTTTGCAAAGAGCTGCGCATTGGAAAATTCAGGGCTATGTCGTGTAGATGATGGTCTAACAGGAGGCTTTAAAATTTTCTTTCTAGTGTCCTTCGTTTGGGAGAAAAATGCAATGGTACAAGACAGCTTTTCCTTGCCAATATCTCTCTTTTGCAAAGAGCTGGGCTTTGGAAAATTCAGGGCTATGTCGTGTAGATGATGGCCTAACAGGAGGCTTTAAAATTTTCTTTCTAGTGTCCTTCGTTTGGGAGAAAAATGCAATGGTACAATACAGCTTTTCCTTGCCAGTATCTCTCTTTTGCAAAGTGCTGCGCATTGGAAAATTCAGGGCTATGTCGTGTAGATGATGGACTAACAGGAGGCTTTAAAATTTTCTTTCTAGTGTCCTTCGTTTGGGAGAAAAATGCAAAGGTACAAGACAGCTTTTCCTTGCCAATATCTCTCTTTTGCAAAGAGCTGCGCATTGGAAAATTCAGGGCTATATCGTGTAGATGATGGCCTAACAGGAGGCTTTAAAATTTTAATTCTAGTGTCCTTCGTTTGGGAGAAAAATGCAAAGGTACAAGACAGCTTTTCCTTGCCAATATCTCTCTTTTGCAAAGAGCTGCGCATTGGAAAATTCATGGCTATGCCGTGTACATGATGGTCTAACAGGAGGCTTTAAAATTTTCTTTCTAGTGTCCTTCGTTTGGGAGAAAAATGCAATGGTACAAGACAGCTTTTCCTTGCCAATATCTCTCTTTTGCAAAGAGCTGCGCATTGGAAAATTCAGGGCTATGTCGTGTAGATGATGGCCTAACAGGAGGCTTTAAAATTTTCTTTCTAGTGTCCTTCGTTTGGGAGAAAAATGCAAAGGTACAAGACAGCTTTTCCTTGCCAATATCTCTCTTTTGCAAAGAGCTACGCATTGGAAAATTCAGGGCTATGTCGTGTAGATGATGGCCTAACAGGAGGCTTTAAAATTTTCTTTCTAGTGACCTTCGTTTGGGAGAAAAATGCAAAGGTACAAGACAGCTTTTCCTTGCCAATATCTCTCTTTTGCATAGAGCTGCGCATTGGAAAATTCAGGGCTATGTCGTGTAGATAATGGCCTAACAGGAGGCTTTAAAATTTTAATTCTAGTGTCCTTCGTTTGGGAGAAAAATGCAAAGGTACAAGACAGCTTTTCCTTGCCAATATCTCTCTTTTGCAAAGAGCTGCGCATTGGAAAATTCATGGCTATGCCGTGTAGATGATGGTCTAACAGGAGGCTTTAAAATTTTCTTTCTAGTGTCCTTCGTTTGGGAGAAAAATGCAATGGTACAAGACAGCTTTTCCTTGCCAATACCTCTCTTTTGCAAAGAGCTGGGCTTTGGAAAATTCAGGGCTATGTCGTGTAGATGATGGCCTAACAGGAGGCTTTAAAATTTTCTTTCTAGTGTCCTTCGTTTGGGAGAAAAATGCAATGGTACAATACAGCTTTTCCTTGCCAATATCTCTCTTTTGCAAAGAGCTGCGCATTGGAAAATTCAGGGCTATGTCGTGTAGATGATGGCCTAACAGGAGGCTTTAAAATTTTCTTTCTAGTGTCCTTCGTTTGGGAGAAAAATGCAAAGGTACAAGACAGCTTTTCCTTGCCAATATCTCTCTTTTGCAAAGAGCTACGCATTGGAAAATTCAGGGCTATGTCGTGTAGATGATGGCTTAACAGGAGGCTTTACAATTTTCTTTCTAGTGACCTTCGTTTGGGAGAAAAATGCAAAGGTACAAGACAGCTTTTCCTTGCCAATATCTCTCTTTTGCAAAGAGCTGCGCATTGGAAAATTCAGGGCTATGTCGTGTAGATGATGGCCTAACAGGAGGCTTAAAAATTTTCTTTCTAGTGTCCTTCGTTTGGGAGAAAAATGCAAAGGTACAAGACTGCTTTTCCTTGCCAATATCTCTCTTTTGCAAAGAGCTACGCATTGGAAAATTCAGGGCTATGTCGTGTAGATGATGGCTTAACAGGAGGCTTTAAAATTTTCTTTCTAGTGACCTTCGTTTGGGAGAAAAATGCAAAGGTACAAGACCGCTTTTCCTTGCCAATATCTCTCTTTTGCAAAAAGCTGCGCATTGGAAAATTCAGGGCTATATCGTGTAGATGATGGCCTAACAGGAGGCTTTAAAATTTCAATTCTAGTGTCCTTCGTTTGGGAGAAAAATGCAAAGGTACAAGACAGCTTTTCCTTGCCAATATCTCTCTTTTGCACAGAGCTGCGCATTGGAAAATTCATGGCTATGCCGTGTAGATGATGGTCTAACAGGAGGCTTTAAAATTTTCTTTCTAGTGTCCTTCGTTTGGGAGAAAAATGCAATGGTACAAGACAGCTTTTCCTTGCCAATATCTCTCTTTTGCAAAGAGCTGCGCATTGGAAAATTCAGGGCTATGTCGTGTAGATGATGGCCTAACAGGAGGCTTTAAAATTTTCTTTCTAGTGAACTTCGTTTGGGAGAAAAATGCAAAGGTACAAGACAGCTTTTCCTTGCCAATATCTCTCTTTTGCAAAGAGCTGCGCATTGGAAAATTCAGGGCTATGTCGTGTAGATGATGGCCTAACAGGAGGCTTTAAAATTTTCTTTCTAGTGTCCTTCGTTTGGGAGAAAAATGCAATGGTACAAGACAGCTTTTCCTTGCCAATATCTCTCTTTTGCAAAGAGCTGCGCATTGGAAAATTCAGGGCTATGTCGTGTAGATGATGGTCTAACAGGAGGCTTTAAAATTTTCTTTCTAGTGTCCTTCGTTTGGGAGAAAAATGCAATGGTACAAGACAGCTTTTCCTTGCCAATATCTCTCTTTTGCAAAGAGCTGGGCTTTGGAAAATTCAGGGCTATGTCGTGTAGATGATGGCCTAACAGGAGGCTTTAAAATTTTCTTTCTAGTGTCCTTCGTTTGGGAGAAAAATGCAATGGTACAATACAGCTTTTCCTTGCCAGTATCTCTCTTTTGCAAAGTGCTGCGCATTGGAAAATTCAGGGCTATGTCGTGTAGATGATGGCCTAACAGGAGGCTTTAAAATTTTCTTTCTAGTGTCCTTCGTTTGGGAGAAAAATGCAAAGGTACAAGACAGCTTTTCCTTGCCAATATCTCTCTTTTGCAAAGAGCTGCGCATTGGAAAATTCAGGGCTATATCGTGTAGATGATGGCCTAACAGGAGGCTTTAAAATTTTAATTCTAGTGTCCTTCGTTTGGGAGAAAAATGCAAAGGTACAAGACAGCTTTTCCTTGCCAATATCTCTCTTTTGCAAAGATCTGCGCATTGGAAAATTCCTGGCTATGCCGTGTAGATGATGGTCTAACAGGAGGCTTTAAAATTTTCTTTCTAGTGTCCTTCGTTTGGGAGAAAAATGCAATGGTACAAGACAGCTTTTCCTTGCCAATATCTCTCTTTTGCAAAGAGCTGCGCATTGGAAAATTCAGGGCTATGTCGTGTAGATGATGGCCTAACAGGAGGCTTTAAAATTTTCTTTCTAGTGTCCTTCGTTTGGGAGAAAAATGCAAAGGTACAAGACAGCTTTTCCTTGCCAATATCTCTCTTTTGCAAAGAGCTACGCATTGGAAAATTCAGGGCTATGTCGTGTAGATGATGGCCTAACAGGAGGCTTTAAAATTTTCTTTCTAGTGACCTTCGTTTGGGAGAAAAATGCAATGGTACAATACAGCTTTTCCTTGCCAATATCTCTCTTTTGCAAAGAGCTGCGCATTGGAAAATTCAGGGCTATGTCGTGTAGATGATGGCCTAACAGGAGGCTTTAAAATTTTCTTTCTAGTGTCCTTCGTTTGGGAGAAAAATGCAAAGGTACAAGACAGCTTTTCCTTGCCAATATCTCTCTTTTGCAAAGAGCTACGCATTGGAAAATTCAGGGCTATGTCGTGTAGATGATGGCTTAACAGGAGGCTTTACAATTTTCTTTCTAGTGACCTTCGTTTGGGAGAAAAATGCAAAGGTACAAGACAGCTTTTCCTTGCCAATATCTCTCTTTTGCAAAGAGCTGCGCATTGGAAAATTCAGGGCTATGTCGTGTAGATGATGGCCTAACAGGAGGCTTTAAAATTTTCTTTCTAGTGTCCTTCGTTTGGGAGAAAAATGCAAAGGTACAAGACTGCTTTTCCTTGCCAATATCTCTCTTTTGCAAAGAGCTACGCATTGGAAAATTCAGGGCTATGTCGTGTAGATGATGGCTTAACAGGAGGCTTTAAAATTTTCTTTCTAGTGACCTTCGTTTGGGAGAAAAATGCAAAGGTACAAGACCGCTTTTCCTTGCCAATATCTCTCTTTTGCAAAAAGCTGCGCATTGGAAAATTCAGGGCTATATCGTGTAGATGATGGCCTAACAGGAGGCTTTAAAATTTCAATTCTAGTGTCCTTCGTTTGGGAGAAAAATGCAAAGGTACAAGACAGCTTTTCCTTGCCAATATCTCTCTTTTGCAAAGAGCTGCGCATTGGAAAATTCATGGCTATGCCGTGTAGATGATGGTCTAACAGGAGGCTTTAAAATTTTCTTTCTAGTGTCCTTCGTTTGGGAGAAAAATGCAATGGTACAAGACAGCTTTTCCTTGCCAATATCTCTCTTTTGCAAAGAGCTGCGCATTGGAAAATTCAGGGCTATGTCGTGTAGATGATGGCCTAACAGGAGGCTTTAAAATTTTCTTTCTAGTGAACTTCGTTTGGGAGAAAAATGCAAAGGCACAAGACAGCTTTTCCTTGCCAATATCTCTCTTTTGCAAAGAGCTGCGCATTGGAAAATTCAGGGCTATGTCGTGTAGATGATGGCCTAACAGGAGGCTTTAAAAATTTCTTTCTTAGTGTCCTTCGTTTGGGAGAAAAATGCAAAGGTACAAGACAGCTTTTCCTTGCCAATATCTCTCTTTTGCAAAGAGCTACGCATTGGAAAATTCAGGGCTATGTCGTGTAGATGATGGCTTAACAGGAGGCTTTAAAATTTTCTTTCTAGTGACCTTCGTTTGGGAGAAAAATGCAAAGGTACAAGACAGCTTTTCCTTGCCAATATCTCTCTTTTGCAAAGAGCTGCGCATTGGAAAATTCAGGGCTATATCGTGTAGATGATGGCCTAACAGGAGGCTTTAAAATTTCAATTCTAGTGTCCTTCGTTTGGGAGAAAAATGCAAAGGTACAAGACAGCTTTTCCTTGCCAATATCTCTCTTTTGCAAAGAGCTACGCATTGGAAAATTCATGGCTATGCCGTGTAGATGATGGTCTAACAGGAGGCTTTAAAATTTTCTTTCTAGTGTCCTTCGTTTGGGAGAAAAATGCAATGGTACAAGACAGCTTTTCCTTGCCAATATCTCTCTTTTGCAAAGAGCTGCGCATTGGAAAATTCAGGGCTATGTCGTGTAGATGATGGCCTAACAGGAGGCTTTAAAATTTTCTTTCTAGTGTCCTTCGTTTGGGAGAAAAATGCAAAGGTACAAGACAGCTTTTCCTTGCCAATATCTCTCTTTTGCAAAGAGCTACGCATTGGAAAATTCAGGGCTATGTCGTGTAGATGATGGCCTAACAGGAGGCTTTAAAATTTTCTTTCTAGTGACCTTCGTTTGGGAGAAAAATGCAAAGGTACAAGACAGCTTTTCCTTGCCAATATCTCTCTTTTGCATAGAGCTGCGCATTGGAAAATTCAGGGCTATGTCGTGTAGATAATGGCCTAACAGGAGGCTTTAAAATCTTAATTCTAGTGTCCTTCGTTTGGGAGAAAAATGCAAAGGTACAAGATAGCTTTTCCTTGCCAATATCTCTCTTTTGCAAAGAGCTGCGCATTGGAAAATTCATGGCTATGCCGTGTAGATGATGGCCTAACAGGAGGCTTTAAAATTTTCTTTCTAGTGTCCTTCGTTTGGGAGAAAAATGCAATGGTACAAGACAGCTTTTCCTTGCCAATATCTCTCTTTTGCAAAGAGCTACGCATTGGAAAATTCAGGGATATGTCGTGTAGATGATGGCCTAACAGGAGGCTTTAAAATTTTCTTTCTAGTGACCTTCGTTTGGGAGAAAAATGCAAAGGTACAAGACAGCTTTTCCTTGCCAATATCTTTCTTTTGCAAAGAGCTACGCATTGGAAAATTCAGGGCTATGTCGTGTAGATGATGGCCTAACAGGAGGCTTTAAAATTTTCTTTCTAGTGACCTTCGTTTGGGAGAAAAATGCAAAGGTACAAGACAGCTTTTCCTTGCCAATATCTCTCTTTTGCAAAGAGCTACGCATTGGAAAATTCAGGGCTATGTCGTGTAGATGATGGCCTAACAGGAGGCTTTAAAATTTTCTTTCTAGTGACCTTCGTTTGGGAGAAAAATGCAAAGGTACAAGACAGCTTGTCCTTGCCAATATCTCTCTTTTGCAAAGAGCTGCGCATTGGAAAATTCAGGCCTATGTCGTGTAGATGATGTCCTAACAGGAGGCTTTAAAATTTTAATTCTAGTGTCCTTCGTTTGGGAGAAAAATGCAAAGGTACAAGACAGCTTTTCCTTGCCAATATCTCTCTTTTGCAAAGAGCTGCGCATTGGAAAATTCATGGCTATGCCGTGTAGATGATGGTCTAACAGGAGGCTTTAAAATTTTCTTTCTAGTGTCCTTCGTTTGGGAGAAAAATGCAATGGTACAAGACAGCTTTTCCTTGCCAATACCTCTCTTTTGCAAAGAGCTGGGCTTTGGAAAATTCAGGGCTATGTCGTGTAGATGATGGCCTAACAGGAGGCTTTAAAATTTTCTTTCTAGTGTCCTTCGTTTGGGAGAAAAATGCAATGGTACAATACAGCTTTTCCTTGCCAATATCTCTCTTTTGCAAAGAGCTGCGCATTGGAAAATTCAGGGCTATGTCGTGTAGATGATGGCCTAACAGGAGGCTTTAAAATTTTCTTTCTAGTGTCCTTCGTTTGGGAGAAAAATGCAAAGGTACAAGACTGCTTTTCCTTGCCAATATCTCTCTTTTGCAAAGAGCTGCGCATTGGAAAATTCAGGGCTATGTCGTGTAGATGATGGCCTAACAGGAGGCTTTAAAATTTTCTTTCTAGTGAACTTCGTTTGGGAGAAAAATGCAAAGGTACAAGACAGCTTTTCCTTGCCAATATCTCTCTTTTGCAAAGAGCTGCGCATTGGAAAATTCAGGGCTATGTCGTGTAGATGATGGCCTAACAGGAGGCTTTAAAATTTTCTTTCTAGTGTCCTTCGTTTGGGAGAAAAATGCAATGGTACAAGACAGCTTTTCCTTGCCAATATCTCTCTTTTGCAAAGAGCTGCGCATTGGAAAATTCAGGGCTATGTCGTGTAGATGATGGCCTAACAGGAGGCTTTAAAATTTTCTTTCTAGTGTCCTTCGTTTGGGAGAAAAATGCAATGGTACAAGACAGCTTTTCCTTGCCAATATCTCTCTTTTGCAAAGAGCTGCGCATTGGAAAATTCAGGGCTATGTCGTGTAGATGATGGCCTAACAGGAGGCTTTAAAATTTTCTTTCTAGTGTCCTTCGTTTGGGAGAAAAATGCAAAGGTACAAGACAGCTTTTCCTTGCCAATATCTCTCTTTTGCATAGAGCTGCGCATTGGAAAATTCAGGGCTATGTCGTGTAGATAATGGCCTAACAGGAGGCTTTAAAATTTTAATTCTAGTGTCCTTCGTTTGGGAGAAAAATGCAAAGGTACAAGACAGCTTTTCCTTGCCAATATCTCTCTTTTGCAAAGAGCTGCGCATTGGAAAATTCATGGCTATGCCGTGTAGATGATGGTCTAACAGGAGGCTTTAAAATTTTCTTTCTAGTGTCCTTCGTTTGGGAGAAAAATGCAATGGTACAAGACAGCTTTTCCTTGCCAATACCTCTCTTTTGCAAAGAGCTGGGCTTTGGAAAATTCAGAGCTATGTCGTGTAGATGATGGCCTAACAGGAGGCTTTAAAATTTTCTTTCTAGTGTCCTTCGTTTGGGAGAAAAATGCAATGGTACAATACAGCTTTTCCTTGCCAATATCTCTCTTTTGCAAAGAGCTGCGCATTGGAAAATTCAGGGCTAAGTCGTGTAGATGATGGCCTAACAGGAGGCTTTAAAATTTTCTTTCTAGTGTCCTTCGTTTGGGAGAAAAATGCAAAGGTACAAGACTGCTTTTCCTTGCCAATATCTCTCTTTTGCAAAGAGCTACGCATTGGAAAATTCAGGGCTATGTCGTGTAGATGATGGCTTAACAGGAGGCTTTAAAATTTTCTTTCTAGTGACCTTCGTTTGGGAGAAAAATGCAAAGGTACAAGACCGCTTTTCCTTGCCAATATCTCTCTTTTGCAAAAAGCTGCGCATTGGAAAATTCAGGGCTATATCGTGTAGATGATGGCCTAACAGGAGGCTTTAAAATTTCAATTCTAGTGTCCTTCGTTTGGGAGAAAAATGCAAAGGTACAAGACAGCTTTTCCTTGCCAATATCTCTCTTTTGCAAAGAGCTGCGCATTGGAAAATTCATGGCTATGCCGTGTAGATGATGGTCTAACAGGAGTCTTTAAAATTTTCTTTCTAGTGTCCTTCGTTTGGGAGAAAAATGCAATGGTACAAGACAGCTTTTCCTTGCCAATATCTCTCTTTTGCAAAGAGCTGCGCATTGGAAAATTCAGGGCTATGTCGTGTAGATGATGGCCTAACAGGAGGCTTTAAAATTTTCTTTCTAGTGAACTTCGTTTGGGAGAAAAATGCAAAGGTACAAGACAGCTTTTCCTTGCCAATATCTCTCTTTTGCAAAGAGCTGCGCATTGGAAAATTCAGGGCTATGTCGTGTAGATGATGGCCTAACAGGAGGCTTTAAAAATTTCTTTCTTAGTGTCCTTCGTTTGGGAGAAAAATGCAAAGGTACAAGACAGCTTTTCCTTGCCAATATCTCTCTTTTGCAAAGAGCTACGCATTGGAAAATTCAGGGCTATGTCGTGTAGATGATGGCTTAACAGGAGGCTTTAAAATTTTCTTTCTAGTGACCTTCGTTTGGGAGAAAAAAGCAAAGGTACAAGACAGCTTTTCCTTGCCAATATCTCTCTTTTGCAAAGAGCTGCGCATTGGAAAATTCAGGGCTATATCGTGTAGATGATGGCCTAACAGGAGGCTTTAAAATTTCAATTCTAGTGTCCTTCGTTTGGGAGAAAAATGCAAAGGTACAAGACAGCTTTTCCTTGCCAATATCTCTCTTTTGCAAAGAGCTGCGCATTGGAAAATTCATGGCTATGCCGTGTAGATGATGGTCTAACAGGAGGCTTTAAAATTTTCTTTCTAGTGTCCTTCGTTTGGGAGAAAAATGCAAAGGTACAAGACAGCTTTTCCTTGCCAATATCTCTCTTTTGCAAAGAGCTGCGCATTGGAAAATTCAGGGCTATGTCGTGTAGATGATGGCCTAACAGGAGGCTTTAAAATTTTCTTTCTAGTGTCCTTCGTTTGGGAGAAAAATGCAATGGTACAAGACAGCTTTTCCTTGCCAATATCTCTCTTTTGCAAAGAGCTGCGCATTGGAAAATTCAGGGCTATGTCGTGTAGATGATGGCCTAACAGGAGGCTTTAAAATTTTCTTTCTAGTGACCTTCGTTTGGGAGAAAAATGCAATGGTACAATACAGCTTTTCCTTGCCAATATCTCTCTTTTGCAAAGAGCTGCGCATTGGAAAATTCAGGGCTATGTCGTGTAGATGATGGCCTAACAGGAGGCTTTAAAATTTTCTTTCTAGTGTCCTTCGTTTGGGAGAAAAATGCAAAGGTACAAGACAGCTTTTCCTTGCCAATATCTCTCTTTTGCAAAGAGCTACGCATTGGAAAATTCAGGGCTATGTCGTGTAGATGATGGCTTAACAGGAGGCTTTACAATTTTCTTTCTAGTGACCTTCGTTTGGGAGAAAAATGCAAAGGTACAAGACAGCTTTTCCTTGCCAATATCTCTCTTTTGCAAAGAGCTGCGCATTGGAAAATTCAGGGCTATGTCGTGTAGATGATGGCCTAACAGGAGGCTTTAAAATTTTCTTTCTAGTGTCCTTCGTTTGGGAGAAAAATGCAAAGGTACAAGACTGCTTTTCCTTGCCAATATCTCTCTTTTGCAAAGAGCTACGCATTGGAAAATTCAGGGCTATGTCGTGTAGATGATGGCTTAACAGGAGGCTTTAAAATTTTCTTTCTAGTGACCTTCGTTTGGGAGAAAAATGCAAAGGTACAAGACCGCTTTTCCTTGCCAATATCTCTCTTTTGCAAAAAGCTGCGCATTGGAAAATTCAGGGCTATATCGTGTAGATGATGGCCTAACAGGAGGCTTTAAAATTTCAATTCTAGTGTCCTTCGTTTGGGAGAAAAATGCAAAGGTACAAGACAGCTTTTCCTTGCCAATATCTCTCTTTTGCAAAGAGCTGCGCATTGGAAAATTCATGGCTATGCCGTGTAGATGATGGTCTAACAGGAGGCTTTAAAATTTTCTTTCTAGTGTCCTTCGTTTGGGAGAAAAATGCAATGGTACAAGACAGCTTTTCCTTGCCAATATCTCTCTTTTGCAAAGAGCTGCGCATTGGAAAATTCAGGGCTATGTCGTGTAGATGATGGCCTAACAGGAGGCTTTAAAATTTTCTTTCTAGTGAACTTCGTTTGGGAGAAAAATGCAAAGGTACAAGACAGCTTTTCCTTGCCAATATCTCTCTTTTGCAAAGAGCTGCGCATTGGAAAATTCAGGGCTATGTCGTGTAGATGATGGCCTAACAGGAGGCTTTAAAAATTTCTTTCTTAGTGTCCTTCGTTTGGGAGAAAAATGCAAAGGTACAAGACAGCTTTTCCTTGCCAATATCTCTCTTTTGCAAAGAGCTACGCATTGGAAAATTCAGGGCTATGTCGTGTAGATGATGGCTTAACAGGAGGCTTTAAAATTTTCTTTCTAGTGACCTTCGTTTGGGAGAAAAATGCAAAGGTACAAGACAGCTTTTCCTTGCCAATATCTCTCTTTTGCAAAGAGCTGCGCATTGGAAAATTCAGGGCTATATCGTGTAGATGATGGCCTAACAGGAGGCTTTAAAATTTCAATTCTAGTGTCCTTCGTTTGGGAGAAAAATGCAAAGGTACAAGACAGCTTTTCCTTGCCAATATCTCTCTTTTGCAAAGAGCTACGCATTGGAAAATTCATGGCTATGCCGTGTAGATGATGGTCTAACAGGAGGCTTTAAAATTTTCTTTCTAGTGTCCTTCGTTTGGGAGAAAAATGCAATGGTACAAGACAGCTTTTCCTTGCCAATATCTCTCTTTTGCAAAGAGCTGCGCATTGGAAAATTCAGGGCTATGTCGTGTAGATGATGGCCTAACAGGAGGCTTTAAAATTTTCTTTCTAGTGTCCTTCGTTTGGGAGAAAAATGCAAAGGTACAAGACAGCTTTTCCTTGCCAATATCTCTCTTTTGCAAAGAGCTACGCATTGGAAAATTCAGGGCTATGTCGTGTAGATGATGGCCTAACAGGAGGCTTTAAAATTTTCTTTCTAGTGACCTTCGTTTGGGAGAAAAATGCAAAGGTACAAGACAGCTTTTCCTTGCCAATATCTCTCTTTTGCATAGAGCTGCGCATTGGAAAATTCAGGGCTATGTCGTGTAGATAATGGCCTAACAGGAGGCTTTAAAATCTTAATTCTAGTGTCCTTCGTTTGGGAGAAAAATGCAAAGGTACAAGATAGCTTTTCCTTGCCAATATCTCTCTTTTGCAAAGAGCTGCGCATTGGAAAATTCATGGCTATGCCGTGTAGATGATGGCCTAACAGGAGGCTTTAAAATTTTCTTTCTAGTGTCCTTCGTTTGGGAGAAAAATGCAATGGTACAAGACAGCTTTTCCTTGCCAATATCTCTCTTTTGCAAAGAGCTACGCATTGGAAAATTCAGGGATATGTCGTGTAGATGATGGCCTAACAGGAGGCTTTAAAATTTTCTTTCTAGTGACCTTCGTTTGGGAGAAAAATGCAAAGGTACAAGACAGCTTTTCCTTGCCAATATCTTTCTTTTGCAAAGAGCTACGCATTGGAAAATTCAGGGCTATGTCGTGTAGATGATGGCCTAACAGGAGGCTTTAAAATTTTCTTTCTAGTGACCTTCGTTTGGGAGAAAAATGCAAAGGTACAAGACAGCTTTTCCTTGCCAATATCTCTCTTTTGCAAAGAGCTACGCATTGGAAAATTCAGGGCTATGTCGTGTAGATGATGGCCTAACAGGAGGCTTTAAAATTTTCTTTCTAGTGACCTTCGTTTGGGAGAAAAATGCAAAGGTACAAGACAGCTTGTCCTTGCCAATATCTCTCTTTTGCAAAGAGCTGCGCATTGGAAAATTCAGGCCTATGTCGTGTAGATGATGTCCTAACAGGAGGCTTTAAAATTTTAATTCTAGTGTCCTTCGTTTGGGAGAAAAATGCAAAGGTACAAGACAGCTTTTCCTTGCCAATATCTCTCTTTTGCAAAGAGCTGCGCATTGGAAAATTCATGGCTATGCCGTGTAGATGATGGTCTAACAGGAGGCTTTAAAATTTTCTTTCTAGTGTCCTTCGTTTGGGAGAAAAATGCAATGGTACAAGACAGCTTTTCCTTGCCAATACCTCTCTTTTGCAAAGAGCTGGGCTTTGGAAAATTCAGGGCTATGTCGTGTAGATGATGGCCTAACAGGAGGCTTTAAAATTTTCTTTCTAGTGTCCTTCGTTTGGGAGAAAAATGCAATGGTACAATACAGCTTTTCCTTGCCAATATCTCTCTTTTGCAAAGAGCTGCGCATTGGAAAATTCAGGGCTATGTCGTGTAGATGATGGCCTAACAGGAGGCTTTAAAATTTTCTTTCTAGTGTCCTTCGTTTGGGAGAAAAATGCAAAGGTACAAGACTGCTTTTCCTTGCCAATATCTCTCTTTTGCAAAGAGCTGCGCATTGGAAAATTCAGGGCTATGTCGTGTAGATGATGGCCTAACAGGAGGCTTTAAAATTTTCTTTCTAGTGAACTTCGTTTGGGAGAAAAATGCAAAGGTACAAGACAGCTTTTCCTTGCCAATATCTCTCTTTTGCAAAGAGCTGCGCATTGGAAAATTCAGGGCTATGTCGTGTAGATGATGGCCTAACAGGAGGCTTTAAAATTTTCTTTCTAGTGTCCTTCGTTTGGGAGAAAAATGCAATGGTACAAGACAGCTTTTCCTTGCCAATATCTCTCTTTTGCAAAGAGCTGCGCATTGGAAAATTCAGGGCTATGTCGTGTAGATGATGGTCTAACAGGAGGCTTTAAAATTTTCTTTCTAGTGTCCTTCGTTTGGGAGAAAAATGCAATGGTACAAGACAGCTTTTCCTTGCCAATATCTCTCTTTTGCAAAGAGCTGGGCTTTGGAAAATTCAGGGCTATGTCGTGTAGATGATGGCCTAACAGGAGGCTTTAAAATTTTCTTTCTAGTGTCCTTCGTTTGGGAGAAAAATGCAATGGTACAATACAGCTTTTCCTTGCCAGTATCTCTCTTTTGCAAAGTGCTGCGCATTGGAAAATTCAGGGCTATGTCGTGTAGATGATGGACTAACAGGAGGCTTTAAAATTTTCTTTCTAGTGTCCTTCGTTTGGGAGAAAAATGCAAAGGTACAAGACAGCTTTTCCTTGCCAATATCTCTCTTTTGCAAAGAGCTGCGCATTGGAAAATTCAGGGCTATATCGTGTAGATGATGGCCTAACAGGAGGCTTTAAAATTTTAATTCTAGTGTCCTTCGTTTGGGAGAAAAATGCAAAGGTACAAGACAGCTTTTCCTTGCCAATATCTCTCTTTTGCAAAGAGCTGCGCATTGGAAAATTCATGGCTATGCCGTGTAGATGATGGTCTAACAGGAGGCTTTAAAATTTTCTTTCTAGTGTCCTTCGTTTGGGAGAAAAATGCAATGGTACAAGACAGCTTTTCCTTGCCAATATCTCTCTTTTGCAAAGAGCTGCGCATTGGAAAATTCAGGGCTATGTCGTGTAGATGATGGCCTAACAGGAGGCTTTAAAATTTTCTTTCTAGTGTCCTTCGTTTGGGAGAAAAATGCAAAGGTACAAGACAGCTTTTCCTTGCCAATATCTCTCTTTTGCATAGAGCTGCGCATTGGAAAATTCAGGGCTATGTCGTGTAGATAATGGCCTAACAGGAGGCTTTAAAATTTTAATTCTAGTGTCCTTCGTTTGGGAGAAAAATGCAAAGGTACAAGACAGCTTTTCCTTGCCAATATCTCTCTTTTGCAAAGAGCTGCGCATTGGAAAATTCATGGCTATGCCGTGTAGATGATGGTCTAACAGGAGGCTTTAAAATTTTCTTTCTAGTGTCCTTCGTTTGGGAGAAAAATGCAATGGTACAAGACAGCTTTTCCTTGCCAATACCTCTCTTTTGCAAAGAGCTGGGCTTTGGAAAATTCAGGGCTATGTCGTGTAGATGATGGCCTAACAGGAGGCTTTAAAATTTTCTTTCTAGTGTCCTTCGTTTGGGAGAAAAATGCAATGGTACAATACAGCTTTTCCTTGCCAATATCTCTCTTTTGCAAAGAGCTGCGCATTGGAAAATTCAGGGCTATGTCGTGTAGATGATGGCCTAACAGGAGGCTTTAAAATTTTCTTTCTAGTGTCCTTCGTTTGGGAGAAAAATGCAAAGGTACAAGACTGCTTTTCCTTGCCAATATCTCTCTTTTGCAAAGAGCTACGCATTGGAAAATTCAGGGCTATGTCGTGTAGATGATGGCTTAACAGGAGGCTTTAAAATTTTCTTTCTAGTGACCTTCGTTTGGGAGAAAAATGCAAAGGTACAAGACCGCTTTTCCTTGCCAATATCTCTCTTTTGCAAAAAGCTGCGCATTGGAAAATTCAGGGCTATATCGTGTAGATGATGGCCTAACAGGAGGCTTTAAAATTTCAATTCTAGTGTCCTTCGTTTGGGAGAAAAATGCAAAGGTACAAGACAGCTTTTCCTTGCCAATATCTCTCTTTTGCAAAGAGCTGCGCATTGGAAAATTCATGGCTATGCCGTGTAGATGATGGTCTAACAGGAGGCTTTAAAATTTTCTTTCTAGTGTCCTTCGTTTGGGAGAAAAATGCAATGGTACAAGACAGCTTTTCCTTGCCAATATCTCTCTTTTGCAAAGAGCTGCGCATTGGAAAATTCAGGGCTATGTCGTGTAGATGATGGCCTAACAGGAGGCTTTAAAATTTTCTTTCTAGTGAACTTCGTTTGGGAGAAAAATGCAAAGGTACAAGACAGCTTTTCCTTGCCAATATCTCTCTTTTGCAAAGAGCTGCGCATTGGAAAATTCAGGGCTATGTCGTGTAGATGATGGCCTAACAGGAGGCTTTAAAAATTTCTTTCTTAGTGTCCTTCGTTTGGGAGAAAAATGCAAAGGTACAAGACAGCTTTTCCTTGCCAATATCTCTCTTTTGCAAAGAGCTACGCATTGGAAAATTCAGGGCTATGTCGTGTAGATGATGGCTTAACAGGAGGCTTTAAAATTTTCTTTCTAGTGACCTTCGTTTGGGAGAAAAAAGCAAAGGTACAAGACAGCTTTTCCTTGCCAATATCTCTCTTTTGCAAAGAGCTGCGCATTGGAAAATTCAGGGCTATATCGTGTAGATGATGGCCTAACAGGAGGCTTTAAAATTTCAATTCTAGTGTCCTTCGTTTGGGAGAAAAATGCAAAGGTACAAGACAGCTTTTCCTTGCCAATATCTCTCTTTTGCAAAGAGCTGCGCATTGGAAAATTCATGGCTATGCCGTGTAGATGATGGTCTAACAGGAGGCTTTAAAATTTTCTTTCTAGTTTCCTTCGTTTGGGAGAAAAATGCAAAGGTACAAGACAGCTTTTCCTTGCCAATATCTCTCTTTTGCAAAGAGCTGCGCATTGGAAAATTCAGGGCTATGTCGTGTAGATGATGGCCTAACAGGAGGCTTTAAAATTTTCTTTCTAGTGTCCTTCGTTTGGGAGAAAAATGCAATGGTACAAGACAGCTTTTCCTTGCCAATATCTCTCTTTTGCAAAGAGCTGCGCATTGGAAAATTCAGGGCTATGTCGTGTAGATGGTGGTCTAACAGGAGGCTTTAAAATTTTCTTTCTAGTGTCCTTCGTTTGGGAGAAAAATGCAATGGTACAAGACAGCTTTTCCTTGCCAATATCTCTCTTTTGCAAAGAGCTGGGCTTTGGAAAATTCAGGGCTATGTCGTGTAGATGATGGCCTAACAGGAGGCTTTAAAATTTTCTTTCTAGTGTCCTTCGTTTGGGAGAAAAATGCAATGGTACAATACAGCTTTTCCTTGCCAATATCTCTCTTTTGCAAAGTGCTGCGCATTGGAAAATTAAGGGCTATGTCGTGTAGATGATGGCCTAACAGGAGGCTTTAAAATTTTCTTTCTAGTGTCCTTCGTTTGGGAGAAAAATGCAAATGTACAAGACAGTTTTTCCTTGCCAATATCTCTCTTTTGCAAAGAGCTGCGCATTGGAAAATTCAGGGCTATATCGTGTATATGATGGCCTAACAGGAGGCTTTAAAATTTTAATTCTAGTGTCCTTCGTTTGGGAGAAAAATGCAAAGGTACAAGACAGCTTTTCCTTGCCAATATCTCTCTTTTGCAAAGAGCTGCGCATTGGAAAATTCATGGCTATGCCGTGTAGATGATGGTCTAACAGGAGGCTTTAAAATTTTCTTTCTAGTGTCCTTCGTTTGGGAGAAAAATGCAATGGTACAAGACAGCTTTTCCTTGCCAATATCTCTCTTTTGCAAAGAGCTGCGCATTGGAAAATTCAGGGCTATGTCGTGTAGATGATGGCCTAACAGGAGGCTTTAAAATTTTCTTTCTAGTGTCCTTCGTTTGGGAGAAAAATGCAAAGGTACAAGACAGCTTTTCCTTGCCAATATCTCTCTTTTGCAAAGAGCTACGCATTGGAAAATTCAGGGCTATGTCGTGTAGATGATGGCCTAACAGGAGGCTTTAAAATTTTCTTTCTAGTGACCTTCGTTTGGGAGAAAAATGCAAAGGTACAAGACAGCTTTTCCTTGCCAATATCTCTCTTTTGCATAGAGCTGCGCATTGGAAAATTCAGGGCTATGTCGTGTAGATAATGGCCTAACAGGAGGCTTTAAAATCTTAATTCTAGTGTCCTTCGTTTGGGAGAAAAATGCAAAGGTACAAGATAGCTTTTCCTTGCCAATATCTCTCTTTTGCAAAGAGCTGCGCATTGGAAAATTCATGGCTATGCCGTGTAGATGATGGCCTAACAGGAGGCTTTAAAATTTTCTTTCTAGTGTCCTTCGTTTGGGAGAAAAATGCAATGGTACAAGACAGCTTTTCCTTGCCAATATCTCTCTTTTGCAAAGAGCTACGCATTGGAAAATTCAGGGATATGTCGTGTAGATGATGGCCTAACAGGAGGCTTTAAAATTTTCTTTCTAGTGACCTTCGTTTGGGAGAAAAATGCAAAGGTACAAGACAGCTTTTCCTTGCCAATATCTTTCTTTTGCAAAGAGCTACGCATTGGAAAATTCAGGGCTATGTCGTGTAGATGATGGCCTAACAGGAGGCTTTAAAATTTTCTTTCTAGTGACCTTCGTTTGGGAGAAAAATGCAAAGGTACAAGACAGCTTTTCCTTGCCAATATCTCTCTTTTGCAAAGAGCTACGCATTGGAAAATTCAGGGCTATGTCGTGTAGATGATGGCCTAACAGGAGGCTTTAAAATTTTCTTTCTAGTGACCTTCGTTTGGGAGAAAAATGCAAAGGTACAAGACAGCTTGTCCTTGCCAATATCTCTCTTTTGCAAAGAGCTGCGCATTGGAAAATTCAGGCCTATGTCGTGTAGATGATGTCCTAACAGGAGGCTTTAAAATTTTAATTCTAGTGTCCTTCGTTTGGGAGAAAAATGCAAAGGTACAAGACAGCTTTTCCTTGCCAATATCTCTCTTTTGCAAAGAGCTGCGCATTGGAAAATTCATGGCTATGCCGTGTAGATGATGGTCTAACAGGAGGCTTTAAAATTTTCTTTCTAGTGTCCTTCGTTTGGGAGAAAAATGCAATGGTACAAGACAGCTTTTCCTTGCCAATACCTCTCTTTTGCAAAGAGCTGGGCTTTGGAAAATTCAGGGCTATGTCGTGTAGATGATGGCCTAACAGGAGGCTTTAAAATTTTCTTTCTAGTGTCCTTCGTTTGGGAGAAAAATGCAATGGTACAATACAGCTTTTCCTTGCCAATATCTCTCTTTTGCAAAGAGCTGCGCATTGGAAAATTCAGGGCTATGTCGTGTAGATGATGGCCTAACAGGAGGCTTTAAAATTTTCTTTCTAGTGTCCTTCGTTTGGGAGAAAAATGCAAAGGTACAAGACTGCTTTTCCTTGCCAATATCTCTCTTTTGCAAAGAGCTGCGCATTGGAAAATTCAGGGCTATGTCGTGTAGATGATGGCCTAACAGGAGGCTTTAAAATTTTCTTTCTAGTGAACTTCGTTTGGGAGAAAAATGCAAAGGTACAAGACAGCTTTTCCTTGCCAATATCTCTCTTTTGCAAAGAGCTGCGCATTGGAAAATTCAGGGCTATGTCGTGTAGATGATGGCCTAACAGGAGGCTTTAAAATTTTCTTTCTAGTGTCCTTCGTTTGGGAGAAAAATGCAATGGTACAAGACAGCTTTTCCTTGCCAATATCTCTCTTTTGCAAAGAGCTGCGCATTGGAAAATTCAGGGCTATGTCGTGTAGATGATGGTCTAACAGGAGGCTTTAAAATTTTCTTTCTAGTGTCCTTCGTTTGGGAGAAAAATGCAATGGTACAAGACAGCTTTTCCTTGCCAATATCTCTCTTTTGCAAAGAGCTGGGCTTTGGAAAATTCAGGGCTATGTCGTGTAGATGATGGCCTAACAGGAGGCTTTAAAATTTTCTTTCTAGTGTCCTTCGTTTGGGAGAAAAATGCAATGGTACAATACAGCTTTTCCTTGCCAGTATCTCTCTTTTGCAAAGTGCTGCGCATTGGAAAATTCAGGGCTATGTCGTGTAGATGATGGACTAACAGGAGGCTTTAAAATTTTCTTTCTAGTGTCCTTCGTTTGGGAGAAAAATGCAAAGGTACAAGACAGCTTTTCCTTGCCAATATCTCTCTTTTGCAAAGAGCTGCGCATTGGAAAATTCAGGGCTATATCGTGTAGATGATGGCCTAACAGGAGGCTTTAAAATTTTAATTCTAGTGTCCTTCGTTTGGGAGAAAAATGCAAAGGTACAAGACAGCTTTTCCTTGCCAATATCTCTCTTTTGCAAAGAGCTGCGCATTGGAAAATTCATGGCTATGCCGTGTAGATGATGGTCTAACAGGAGGCTTTAAAATTTTCTTTCTAGTGTCCTTCGTTTGGGAGAAAAATGCAATGGTACAAGACAGCTTTTCCTTGCCAATATCTCTCTTTTGCAAAGAGCTGCGCATTGGAAAATTCAGGGCTATGTCGTGTAGATGATGGCCTAACAGGAGGCTTTAAAATTTTCTTTCTAGTGTCCTTCGTTTGGGAGAAAAATGCAAAGGTACAAGACAGCTTTTCCTTGCCAATATCTCTCTTTTGCATAGAGCTGCGCATTGGAAAATTCAGGGCTATGTCGTGTAGATAATGGCCTAACAGGAGGCTTTAAAATTTTAATTCTAGTGTCCTTCGTTTGGGAGAAAAATGCAAAGGTACAAGACAGCTTTTCCTTGCCAATATCTCTCTTTTGCAAAGAGCTGCGCATTGGAAAATTCAGGGCTATGTCGTGTAGATGATGGCCTAACAGGAGGCTTTAAAATTTTCTTTCTAGTGTCCTTCGTTTGGGAGAAAAATGCAAAGGTACAAGACTGCTTTTCCTTGCCAATATCTCTCTTTTGCAAAGAGCTACGCATTGGAAAATTCAGGGCTATGTCGTGTAGATGATGGCTTAACAGGAGGCTTTAAAATTTTCTTTCTAGTGACCTTCGTTTGGGAGAAAAATGCAAAGGTACAAGACCGCTTTTCCTTGCCAATATCTCTCTTTTGCAAAAAGCTGCGCATTGGAAAATTCAGTGCTATATCGTGTAGATGATGGCCTAACAGGAGGCTTTAAAATTTCAATTCTAGTGTCCTTCGTTTGGGAGAAAAATGCAAAGGTACAAGACAGCTTTTCCTTGCCAATATCTCTCTTTTGCAAAGAGCTGCGCATTGGAAAATTCATGGCTATGCCGTGTAGATGATGGTCTAACAGGAGGCTTTAAAATTTTCTTTCTAGTGTCCTTCGTTTGGGAGAAAAATGCAATGGTACAAGACAGCTTTTCCTTGCCAATATCTCTCTTTTGCAAAGAGCTGCGCATTGGAAAATTCAGGGCTATGTCGTGTAGATGATGGCCTAACAGGAGGCTTTAAAATTTTCTTTCTAGTGAACTTCGTTTGGGAGAAAAATGCAAAGGTACAAGACAGCTTTTCCTTGCCAATATCTCTCTTTTGCAAAGAGCTGCGCATTGGAAAATTCAGGGCTATGTCGTGTAGATGATGGCCTAACAGGAGGCTTTAAAATTTTCTTTCTAGCGTCCTTCGTTTGGGAGAAAAATGCAATGGTACAAGACAGCTTTTCCTTGCCAATATCTCTCTTTTGCAAAGAGCTGCGCATTGGAAAATTCAGGGCTATGTCGTGTAGATGATGGCCTAACAGGAGGCTTTAAAATTTTCTTTCTAGTGTCCTTCGTTTGGGAGAAAAATGCAATGGTACAATACAGCTTTTCCTTGCCAGTATCTCTCTTTTGCAAAGTGCTGCGCATTGGAAAATTCAGGGCTATGTCGTGTAGATGATGGCCTAACAGGAGGCTTTAAAATTTTCTTTCTAGTGTCCTTCGTTTGGGAGAAAAATGCAAAGGTACAAGACAGCTTTTCCTTGCCAATATCTCTCTTTTGCAAAGAGCTGCGCATTGGAAAATTCAGGGCTATATCGTGTAGATGATGGCCTAACAGGAGGCTTTAAAATTTTAATTCTAGTGTCCTTCGTTTGGGAGAAAAATGCAAAGGTACAAGACAGCTTTTCCTTGCCAATATCTCTCTTTTGCAAAGAGCTGCGCATTGGAAAATTCATGGCTATGCCGTGTAGATGATGGTCTAACAGGAGGCTTTAAAATTTTCTTTCTAGTGTCCTTCGTTTGGGAGAAAAATGCAATGGTACAAGACAGCTTTTCCTTGCCAATACCTCTCTTTTGCAAAGAGCTGGGCTTTGGAAAATTCAGGGCTATGTCGTGTAGATGATGGCCTAACAGGAGGCTTTAAAATTTTCTTTCTAGTGTCCTTCGTTTGGGAGAAAAATGCAATGGTACAATACAGCTTTTCCTTGCCAATATCTCTCTTTTGCAAAGAGCTGCGCATTGGAAAATTCAGGGCTATGTCGTGTAGATGATGGCCTAACAGGAGGCTTTAAAATTTTCTTTCTAGTGTCCTTCGTTTGGGAGAAAAATGCAAAGGTACAAGACTGCTTTTCCTTGCCAATATCTCTCTTTTGCAAAGAGCTGCGCATTGGAAAATTCAGGGCTATGTCGTGTAGATGATGGCCTAACAGGAGGCTTTAAAATTTTCTTTCTAGTGAACTTCGTTTGGGAGAAAAATGCAAAGGTACAAGACAGCTTTTCCTTGCCAATATCTCTCTTTTGCAAAGAGCTGCGCATTGGAAAATTCAGGGCTATGTCGTGTAGATGATGGCCTAACAGGAGGCTTTAAAATTTTCTTTCTAGTGTCCTTCGTTTGGGAGAAAAATGCAATGGTACAAGACAGCTTTTCCTTGCCAATATCTCTCTTTTGCAAAGAGCTGCGCATTGGAAAATTCAGGGCTATGTCGTGTAGATGATGGTCTAACAGGAGGCTTTAAAATTTTCTTTCTAGTGTCCTTCGTTTGGGAGAAAAATGCAATGGTACAAGACAGCTTTTCCTTGCCAATATCTCTCTTTTGCAAAGAGCTGGGCTTTGGAAAATTCAGGGCTATGTCGTGTAGATGATGGCCTAACAGGAGGCTTTAAAATTTTCTTTCTAGTGTCCTTCGTTTGGGAGAAAAATGCAATGGTACAATACAGCTTTTCCTTGCCAGTATCTCTCTTTTGCAAAGTGCTGCGCATTGGAAAATTCAGGGCTATGTCGTGTAGATGATGGACTAACAGGAGGCTTTAAAATTTTCTTTCTAGTGTCCTTCGTTTGGGAGAAAAATGCAAAGTTACAAGACAGCTTTTCCTTGCCAATATCTCTCTTTTGCAAAGAGCTGCGCATTGGAAAATTCAGGGCTATATCGTGTAGATGATGGCCTAACAGGAGGCTTTAAAATTTTAATTCTAGTGTCCTTCGTTTGGGAGAAAAATGCAAAGGTACAAGACAGCTTTTCCTTGCCAATATCTCTCTTTTGCAAAGAGCTGCGCATTGGAAAATTCATGGCTATGCCGTGTAGATGATGGTCTAACAGGAGGCTTTAAAATTTTCTTTCTAGTGTCCTTCGTTTGGGAGAAAAATGCAATGGTACAAGACAGCTTTTCCTTGCCAATATCTCTCTTTTGCAAAGAGCTGCGCATTGGAAAATTCAGGGCTATGTCGTGTAGATGATGGCCTAACAGGAGGCTTTAAAATTTTCTTTCTAGTGTCCTTCGTTTGGGAGAAAAATGCAAAGGTACAAGACAGCTTTTCCTTGCCAATATCTCTCTTTTGCATAGAGCTGCGCATTGGAAAATTCAGGGCTATGTCGTGTAGATAATGGCCTAACAGGAGGCTTTAAAATTTTAATTCTAGTGTCCTTCGTTTGGGAGAAAAATGCAAAGGTACAAGACAGCTTTTCCTTGCCAATATCTCTCTTTTGCAAAGAGCTGCGCATTGGAAAATTCAGGGCTATGTCGTGTAGATGATGGCCTAACAGGAGGCTTTAAAATTTTCTTTCTAGTGTCCTTCGTTTGGGAGAAAAATGCAAAGGTACAAGACTGCTTTTCCTTGCCAATATCTCTCTTTTGCAAAGAGCTACGCATTGGAAAATTCAGGGCTATGTCGTGTAGATGATGGCTTAACAGGAGGCTTTAAAATTTTCTTTCTAGTGACCTTCGTTTGGGAGAAAAATGCAAAGGTACAAGACCGCTTTTCCTTGCCAATATCTCTCTTTTGCAAAAAGCTGCGCATTGGAAAATTCAGTGCTATATCGTGTAGATGATGGCCTAACAGGAGGCTTTAAAATTTCAATTCTAGTGTCCTTCGTTTGGGAGAAAAATGCAAAGGTACAAGACAGCTTTTCCTTGCCAATATCTCTCTTTTGCAAAGAGCTGCGCATTGGAAAATTCATGGCTATGCCGTGTAGATGATGGTCTAACAGGAGGCTTTAAAATTTTCTTTCTAGTGTCCTTCGTTTGGGAGAAAAATGCAATGGTACAAGACAGCTTTTCCTTGCCAATATCTCTCTTTTGCAAAGAGCTGCGCATTGGAAAATTCAGGGCTATGTCGTGTAGATGATGGCCTAACAGGAGGCTTTAAAATTTTCTTTCTAGTGAACTTCGTTTGGGAGAAAAATGCAAAGGTACAAGACAGCTTTTCCTTGCCAATATCTCTCTTTTGCAAAGAGCTGCGCATTGGAAAATTCAGGGCTATGTCGTGTAGATGATGGCCTAACAGGAGGCTTTAAAATTTTCTTTCTAGCGTCCTTCGTTTGGGAGAAAAATGCAATGGTACAAGACAGCTTTTCCTTGCCAATATCTCTCTTTTGCAAAGAGCTGCGCATTGGAAAATTCAGGGCTATGTCGTGTAGATGATGGCCTAACAGGAGGCTTTAAAATTTTCTTTCTAGTGTCCTTCGTTTGGGAGAAAAATGCAATGGTACAAGACAGCTTTTCCTTGCCAGTATCTCTCTTTTGCAAAGTGCTGCGCATTGGAAAATTCAGGGCTATGTCGTGTAGATGATGGCCTAACAGGAGGCTTTAAAATTTTCTTTCTAGTGTCCTTCGTTTGGGAGAAAAATGCAAAGGTACAAGACAGCTTTTCCTTGCCAATATCTCTCTTTTGCAAAGAGCTGCGCATTGGAAAATTCAGGGCTATATCGTGTAGATGATGGCCTAACAGGAGGCTTTAAAATTTTAATTCTAGTGTCCTTCGTTTGGGAGAAAAATGCAAAGGTACAAGACAGCTTTTCCTTGCCAATATCTCTCTTTTGCAAAGAGCTGCGCATTGGAAAATTCATGGCTATGCCGTGTAGATGATGGTCTAACAGGAGGCTTTAAAATTTTCTTTCTAGTGTCCTTCGTTTGGGAGAAAAATGCAATGGTACAAGACAGCTTTTCCTTGCCAATATCTCTCTTTTGCAAAGAGCTGCGCATTGGAAAATTCAGGGCTATGTCGTGTAGATGATGGCCTAACAGGAGGCTTTAAAATTTTCTTTCTAGTGTCCTTCGTTTGGGAGAAAAATGCAAAGGTACAAGACAGCTTTTCCTTGCCAATATCTCTCTTTTGCAAAGAGCTGCGCATTGGAAAATTCAGGGCTATGTCGTGTAGATGATGGCCTAACAGGAGGCTTTAAAATTTTCTTTCTAGCGTCCTTCGTTTGGGAGAAAAATGCAATGGTACAAGACAGCTTTTCCTTGCCAATATCTCTCTTTTGCAAAGAGCTGCGCATTGGAAAATTCAGGGCTATGTCGTGTAGATGATGGCCTAACAGGAGGCTTTAAAATTTTCTTTCTAGTGTCCTTCGTTTGGGAGAAAAATGCAATGGTACAATACAGCTTTTCCTTGCCAGTATCTCTCTTTTGCAAAGTGCTGCGCATTGGAAAATTCAGGGCTATGTCGTGTAGATGATGGCCTAACAGGAGGCTTTAAAATTTTCTTTCTAGTGTCCTTCGTTTGGGAGAAAAATGCAAAGGTACAAGACAGCTTTTCCTTGCCAATATCTCTCTTTTGCAAAGAGCTGCGCATTGGAAAATTCAGGGCTATATCGTGTAGATGATGGCCTAACAGGAGGCTTTAAAATTTTAATTCTAGTGTCCTTCGTTTGGGAGAAAAATGCAAAGGTACAAGACAGCTTTTCCTTGCCAATATCTCTCTTTTGCAAAGAGCTGCGCATTGGAAAATTCATGGCTATGCCGTGTAGATGATGGTCTAACAGGAGGCTTTAAAATTTTCTTTCTAGTGTCCTTCGTTTGGGAGAAAAATGCAATGGTACAAGACAGCTTTTCCTTGCCAATATCTCTCTTTTGCAAAGAGCTGCGCATTGGAAAATTCAGGGCTATGTCGTGTAGATGATGGCCTAACAGGAGGCTTTAAAATTTTCTTTCTAGTGTCCTTCGTTTGGGAGAAAAATGCAAAGGTACAAGACAGCTTTTCCTTGCCAATATCTCTCTTTTGCAAAGAGCTACGCATTGGAAAATTCAGGGCTATGTCGTGTAGATGATGGCCTAACAGGAGGCTTTAAAATTTTCTTTCTAGTGACCTTCGTTTGGGAGAAAAATGCAAAGGTACAAGACAGCTTTTCCTTGCCAATATCTCTCTTTTGCATAGAGCTGCGCATTGGAAAATTCAGGGCTATGTCGTGTAGATAATGGCCTAACAGGAGGCTTTAAAATTTTAATTCTAGTGTCCTTCGTTTGGGAGAAAAATGCAAAGGTACAAGATAGCTTTTCCTTGCCAATATCTCTCTTTTGCAAAGAGCTGCGCATTGGAAAATTCATGGCTATGCCGTGTAGATGATGGCCTAACAGGAGGCTTTAAAATTTTCTTTCTAGTGTCCTTCGTTTGGGAGAAAAATGCAATGGTACAAGACAGCTTTTCCTTGCAAATATCTCTCTTTTGCAAAGAGCTACGCATTGGAAAATTCAGGGATATGTCGTGTAGATGATGGCCTAACAGGAGGCTTTAAAATTTTCTTTCTAGTGACCTTCGTTTGGGAGAAAAATGCAAAGGTACAAGACAGCTTTTCCTTGCCAATATCTCTCTTTTGCAAAGAGCTACGCATTGGAAAATTCAGGGCTATGTCGTGTAGATGATGGCCTAACAGGAGGCTTTAAAATTTTCTTTCTAGTGACCTTCGTTTGGGAGAAAAATGCAAAGGTACAAGACAGCTTGTCCTTGCCAATATCTCTCTTTTGCAAAGAGCTGCGCATTGGAAAATTCAGGGCTATGTCGTGTAGATGATGGCCTAACAGGAGGCTTTAAAATTTTAATTCTAGTGTCCTTCGTTTGGGAGAAAAATGCAAAGGTACAAGACAGCTTTTCCTTGCCAATATCTCTCTTTTGCAAAGAGCTGCGCATTGGAAAATTCATGGCTATGCCGTGTAGATGATGGTCTAAACAGGAGGCTTTAAAATTTTCTTTCTAGTGTCCTTCGTTTGGGAGAAAAATGCAAAGGTACAAGACAGCTTTTACTTGCCAATATCTCTCTTTTGCAAAGAGCTGCGCATTGGAAAATTCAGGGCTATGTCGTGTAGATGATGGCCTAACAGGAGGCTTTAAAATTTTCTTTCTAGTGACCTTCGTTTGGGAGAAAAATGCAAAGGTACAAGACAGCTTTTCCTTGCCAATATCTCTCTTTTGCAAAGAGCTGCGCATTGGAAAATTCAGGGCTATGTCGTGTAGATGATGGCCTAACAGGAGGCTTTAAAATTTTCTTTCTAGTGTCCTTCGTTTGGGAGAAAAATGCAAAGGTACAAGACAGCTTTTCCTTGCCAATATCTCTCTTTTGCAAAGAGCTACGCATTGGAAAATTCAGGGCTATGTCGTGTAGATGATGGCTTAACAGGAGGCTTTAAAATTTTCTTTCTAGTGACCTTCGTTTGGGAGAAAAATGCAAAGGTACAAGACAGCTTTTCCTTGCCAATATCTCTCTTTTGCAAAGAGCTGCGCATTGGAAAATTCAGGGCTATATCGTGTAGATGATGGCCTAACAGGAGGCTTTAAAATTTCAATTCTAGTGTCCTTCGTTTGGGAGAAAAATGCAAAGGTACAAGACAGCTTTTCCTTGCCAATATCTCTCTTTTGCAAAGAGCTGCGCATTGGAAAATTCATGGCTATGCCGTGTAGATGATGGTCTAACAGGAGGCTTTAAAATTTTCTTTCTAGTGTCCTTCGTTTGGGAGAAAAATGCAATGGTACAAGACAGCTTTTCCTTGCCAATATCTCTCTTTTGCAAAGAGCTGCGCATTGGAAAATTCAGGGCTATGTCGTGTAGATGATGGCCTAACAGGAGGCTTTAAAATTTTCTTTCCCAAACTTCGTTTGGAAGAAAAATGCAAAGGTACAAGACAGCTTTTCCTTGCCAATATCTCTCTTTTGCAAAGAGCTGCGCATTGGAAAATTCAGGGCTATGTCGTGTAGATGATGGCCTAACAGGAGGCTTTAAAATTTTCTTTCTAGTGTCCTTCGTTTGGGAGAAAAATGCAATGGTACAAGACAGCTTTTCCTTGCCAATATCTCTCTTTTGCAAAGAGCTGCGCATTGGAAAATTCAGGGCTATGTCGTGTAGATGATGGTCTAACAGGAGGCTTTAAAATTTTCTTTCTAGTGTCCTTCGTTTGGGAGAAAAATGCAATGGTACAAGACAGCTTTTCCTTGCCAATATCTCTCTTTTGCAAAGAGCTGGGCTTTGGAAAATTCAGGGCTATGTCGTGTAGATGATGGCCTAACAGGAGGCTTTAAAATTTTCTTTCTAGTGTCCTTCGTTTGGGAGAAAAACGCAATGGTACAATACAGCTTTTCCTTGCCAATATCTCTCTTTTGCAAAGAGCTGCGCATTGGAAAATTCAGGGCTATGTCGTGTAGATGATGGCCTAACAGGAGGCTTTAAAATTTTCTTTCTAGTGTCCTTCGTTTGGGAGAAAAATGCAAAGGTACAAGACAGCTTTTCCTTGCCAATATCTCTCTTTTGCAAAGAGCTGCGCATTGGAAAATTCAGGGCTATATCGTGTAGATGATGGCCTAACAGGAGGCTTTAAAATTTTAATTCTAGTGTCCTTCGTTTGGGAGAAAAATGCAAAGGTACAAGACAGCTTTTCCTTGCCAATATCTCTATTTTGCAAAGAGCTGGGCTTTGGAAAATTCAGGGCTATGTCGTGTAGATGATGGCCTAACAGGAGGCTTTAAAATTTTCTTTCAAGTGTCCTTCGTTTGGGAGAAAAATGCAAAGATACAAGACAGCTTTTCCTTGCCAATATCTCTCTTTTGCAAAGAGCTACGCATTGGAAAATTCAGGTCTATGTCGTGTAGATGATGGCCTAACAGGAGGCTTTAAAATTTTCTTTCTAGTGACCTTCGTTTGGGAGAAAAATGCAAAGGTACAAGACAGCTTTTCCTTGCCAATATCTCTCTTTTGCATAGAGCTGCGCATTGGAAAATTCAGGGCTATGTCGTGTAGATGATGGCCTAACAGGAGGCTTTAAAATTTTAATTCTAGTGTCCTTCGTTTGGGAGAAAAATGCAAAGGTACAAGATAGCTTTTCCTTGCCAATATCTCTCATTTGCAAAGAGCTGCGCATTGGAAAATTCATGGCTATGCCGTGTAGATGATGGTCTAACAGGAGGCTTTAAAATTTTCTTTCTAGTGTCCTTCGTTTGGGAGAAAAATGCAATGGTACAAGACTGCTTTTCCTTGCCAATATCTCTCTTTTGCAAAGAGCTGCGCATTGGAAAATTCAGGGCTATGTCGTGTAGATGATGGCCTAACAGGAGGCTTTAAAATTTTCTTTCTAGTGAACTTCGTTTGGGAGAAAAATGCAAAGGTACAAGACAGCTTTTCCTTGCCAATATCTCTCTTTTGCAAAGAGCTGCGCATTGGAAAATTCAGGGCTATGTCGTGTAGATGATGGCCTAACAGGAGGCTTTAAAATTTTCTTTCTAGTGTCCTTCGTTTGGGAGAAAAATGCAATGGTACAAGACAGCTTTTCATTGCCAATATCTCTCTTTTGCAAAGAGCTGCGCATTGGAAAATGCAGGGCTATGTCGTGTAGATGATGGTCTAACAGGAGGCTTTAAAATTTTCTTTCTAGTGTCCTTCGTTTGGGAGAAAAATGCAATGGTACAAGAAAGCTTTTCCTTGCCAATATCTCTCTTTTGCAAAGAGCTGCGCATTGGAAAATTCAGGGCTATGTCGTGTAGATGATGGCCTAACAGGAGGCTTTAAAATTTTCTTTCTAGTGTCCTTCGTTTGGGAGAAAAATGCAATGGTACAAGACAGCTTTTCCTTGCCAATATCTCTCTTTTGCAAAGAGCTGCGCATTGGAAAATTCAGGGCTATGTCGTGTAGATGATGGCCTAACAGGAGGCTTTAAAATTTTCTTTCTAGTGTCCTTCGTTTGGGAGAAAAATGCAAAGGTACAAGACAGCTTTTCCTTGCCAATATCTCTCTTTTGCAAAGAGCTACGCATTGGAAAATTCAGGGCTATGTCGTGTAGATGATAGCCTAACAGGAGGCTTTAAAATTTTCTTTCTAGTGTCCTTCGTTTGGGAGAAAAATGCAAAGGTACAAGACAGCTTTTCCTTGCCAATATCTCTCTTTTGCAAAGAGCTGCGCATTGGAAAATTCAGGGCTATGTCGTGTAGATGATGGCCTAACAGGAGGCTTTAAAATTTTCTTTCTAGTGTCCTTCGTTTGGGAGAAAAATGCAAAGGTACAAGACTGCTTTTCCTTGCCAATATCTCTCTTTTGCAAAGAGCTACGCATTGGAAAATTCAGGGCTATGTCGTGTAGATGATGGCTTAACAGGAGGCTTTAAAATTTTCTTTCTAGTGACCTTCGTTTGGGAGAAAAATGCAAAGGTACAAGACCGCTTTTCCTTGCCAATATCTCTCTTTTGCAAAAAGCTGCGCATTGGAAAATTCAGTGCTATATCGTGTAGATGATGGCCTAACAGGAGGCTTTAAAATTTCAATTCTAGTGTCCTTCGTTTGGGAGAAAAATGCAAAGGTACAAGACAGCTTTTCCTTGCCAATATCTCTCTTTTGCAAAGAGCTGCGCATTGGAAAATTCATGGCTATGCCGTGTAGATGATGGTCTAACAGGAGGCTTTAAAATTTTCTTTCTAGTGTCCTTCGTTTGGGAGAAAAATGCAATGGTACAAGACAGCTTTTCCTTGCCAATATCTCTCTTTTGCAAAGAGCTGCGCATTGGAAAATTCAGGGCTATGTCGTGTAGATGATGGCCTAACAGGAGGCTTTAAAATTTTCTTTCTAGTGAACTTCGTTTGGGAGAAAAATGCAAAGGTACAAGACAGCTTTTCCTTGCCAATATCTCTCTTTTGCAAAGAGCTGCGCATTGGAAAATTCAGGGCTATGTCGTGTAGATGATGGCCTAACAGGAGGCTTTAAAATTTTCTTTCTAGCGTCCTTCGTTTGGGAGAAAAATGCAATGGTACAAGACAGCTTTTCCTTGCCAATATCTCTCTTTTGCAAAGAGCTGCGCATTGGAAAATTCAGGGCTATGTCGTGTAGATGATGGTCTAACAGGAGGCTTTAAAATTTTCTTTCTAGTGTCCTTCGTTTGGGAGAAAAATGCAATGGTACAAGACAGCTTTTCCTTGCCAATATCTCTCTTTTGCAAAGAGCTGGGCTTTGGAAAATTCAGGGCTATGTCGTGTAGATGATGGCCTAACAGGAGGCTTTAAAATTTTCTTTCTAGTGTCCTTCGTTTGGGAGAAAAATGCAATGGTACAATACAGCTTTTCCTTGCCAGTATCTCTCTTTTGCAAAGTGCTGCGCATTGGAAAATTCAGGGCTATGTCGTGTAGATGATGGCCTAACAGGAGGCTTTAAAATTTTCTTTCTAGTGTCCTTCGTTTGGGAGAAAAATGCAAAGGTACAAGACAGCTTTTCCTTGCCAATATCTCTCTTTTGCAAAGAGCTGCGCATTGGAAAATTCAGGGCTATATCGTGTAGATGATGGCCTAACAGGAGGCTTTAAAATTTTAATTCTAGTGTCCTTCGTTTGGGAGAAAAATGCAAAGGTACAAGACAGCTTTTCCTTGCCAATATCTCTCTTTTGCAAAGAGCTGCGCATTGGAAAATTCATGGCTATGCCGTGTAGATGATGGTCTAACAGGAGGCTTTAAAATTTTCTTTCTAGTGTCCTTCGTTTGGGAGAAAAATGCAATGGTACAAGACAGCTTTTCCTTGCCAATATCTCTCTTTTGCAAAGAGCTGCGCATTGGAAAATTCAGGGCTATGTCGTGTAGATGATGGCCTAACAGGAGGCTTTAAAATTTTCTTTCTAGTGTCCTTCGTTTGGGAGAAAAATGCAAAGGTACAAGACAGCTTTTCCTTGCCAATATCTCTCTTTTGCAAAGAGCTACGCATTGGAAAATTCAGGGCTATGTCGTGTAGATGATGGCCTAACAGGAGGCTTTAAAATTTTCTTTCTAGTGACCTTCGTTTGGGAGAAAAATGCAAAGGTACAAGACAGCTTTTCCTTGCCAATATCTCTCTTTTGCATAGAGCTGCGCATTGGAAAATTCAGGGCTATGTCGTGTAGATAATGGCCTAACAGGAGGCTTTAAAATTTTAATTCTAGTGTCCTTCGTTTGGGAGAAAAATGCAAAGGTACAAGATAGCTTTTCCTTGCCAATATCTCTCTTTTGCAAAGAGCTGCGCATTGGAAAATTCATGGCTATGCCGTGTAGATGATGGCCTAACAGGAGGCTTTAAAATTTTCTTTCTAGTGTCCTTCGTTTGGGAGAAAAATGCAATGGTACAAGACAGCTTTTCCTTGCCAATATCTCTCTTTTGCAAAGAGCTACGCATTGGAAAATTCAGGGATATGTCGTGTAGATGATGGCCTAACAGGAGGCTTTAAAATTTTCTTTCTAGTGACCTTCGTTTGGGAGAAAAATGCAAAGGTACAAGACAGCTTTTCCTTGCCAATATCTCTCTTTTGCAAAGAGCTACGCATTGGAAAATTCAGGGCTATGTCGTGTAGATGATGGCCTAACAGGAGGCTTTAAAATTTTCTTTCTAGTGACCTTCGTTTGGGAGAAAAATGCAAAGGTACAAGACAGCTTGTCCTTGCCAATATCTCTCTTTTGCAAAGAGCTGCGCATTGGAAAATTCAGGGCTATGTCGTGTAGATGATGGCCTAACAGGAGGCTTTAAAATTTTAATTCTAGTGTCCTTCGTTTGGGAGAAAAATGCAAAGGTACAAGACAGCTTTTCCTTGCCAATATCTCTCTTTTGCAAAGAGCTGCGCATTGGAAAATTCATGGCTATGCCGTGTAGATGATGGTCTAAACAGGAGGCTTTAAAATTTTCTTTCTAGTGTCCTTCGTTTGGGAGAAAAATGCAAAGGTACAAGACAGCTTTTACTTGCCAATATCTCTCTTTTGCAAAGAGCTGCGCATTGGAAAATTCAGGGCTATGTCGTGTAGATGATGGCCTAACAGGAGGCTTTAAAATTTTCTTTCTAGTGACCTTCGTTTGGGAGAAAAATGCAAAGGTACAAGACAGCTTTTCCTTGCCAATATCTCTCTTTTGCAAAGAGCTGCTCATTGGAAAATTCAGGGCTATGTCGTGTAGATGATGGCCTAACAGGAGGCTTTAAAATTTTCTTTCTAGTGTCCTTCGTTTGGGAGAAAAATGCAAAGGTACAAGACAGCTTTTCCTTACCAATATCTCTCTTTTGCAAAGAGCTGCGCATTGGAAAATTCAGGGCTATGTCGTGTAGATGATGGCCTAACAGGAGGCTTTAACATTTTCTTTCTAGTGTCCTTCGTTTAAGAGAAAAATGCAAAGGTACAAGACAGCTTTTCCTTGCCAATATCTCTCTTTTGCAAAGAGCTACGCATTGGAAAATTCAGGGCTATGTCGTGTAGATGATGGCTTAACAGGAGGCTTTAAAATTTTCTTTCTAGTGACCTTCGTTTGGGAGAAAAATGCAAAGGTACAAGACAGCTTTTCCTTGCCAATATCTCTCTTTTGCAAAGAGCTGCGCATTGGAAAATTCAGGGCTATATCGTGTAGATGATGGCCTAACAGGAGGCTTTAAAATTTCAATTCTAGTGTCCTTCGTTTGGGAGAAAAATGCAAAGGTACAAGACAGCTTTTCCTTGCCAATATCTCTCTTTTGCAAAGAGCTGCGCATTGGAAAATTCATGGCTATGCCGTGTAGATGATGGTCTAACAGGAGGCTTTAAAATTTTCTTTCTAGTGTCCTTCGTTTGGGAGAAAAATGCAATGGTACAAGACAGCTTTTCCTTGCCAATATCTCTCTTTTGCAAAGAGCTGCGCATTGGAAAATTCAGGGCTATGTCGTGTAGATGATGGCCTAACAGGAGGCTTTAAAATTTTCTTTCCCAAACTTCGTTTGGAAGAAAAATGCAAAGGTACAAGACAGCTTTTCCTTGCCAATATCTCTCTTTTGCAAAGAGCTGCGCATTGGAAAATTCAGGGCTATGTCGTGTAGATGATGGCCTAACAGGAGGCTTTAAAATTTTCTTTCTAGTGTCCTTCGTTTGGGAGAAAAATGCAATGGTACAAGACAGCTTTTCCTTGCCAATATCTCTCTTTTGCAAAGAGCTGCGCATTGGAAAATTCAGGGCTATGTCGTGTAGATGATGGTCTAACAGGAGGCTTTAAAATTTTCTTTCTAGTGTCCTTCGTTTGGGAGAAAAATGCAATGGTACAAGACAGCTTTTCCTTGCCAATATCTCTCTTTTGCAAAGAGCTGGGCTTTGGAAAATTCAGGGCTATGTCGTGTAGATGATGGCCTAACAGGAGGCTTTAAAATTTTCTTTCTAGTGTCCTTCGTTTGGGAGAAAAACGCAATGGTACAATACAGCTTTTCCTTGCCAATATCTCTCTTTTGCAAAGAGCTGCGCATTGGAAAATTCAGGGCTATGTCGTGTAGATGATGGCCTAACAGGAGGCTTTAAAATTTTCTTTCTAGTGTCCTTCGTTTGGGAGAAAAATGCAAAGGTACAAGACAGCTTTTCCTTGCCAATATCTCTCTTTTGCAAAGAGCTGCGCATTGGAAAATTCAGGGCTATATCGTGTAGATGATGGCCTAACAGGAGGCTTTAAAATTTTAATTCTAGTGTCCTTCGTTTGGGAGAAAAATGCAAAGGTACAAGACAGCTTTTCCTTGCCAATATCTCTATTTTGCAAAGAGCTGGGCTTTGGAAAATTCAGGGCTATGTCGTGTAGATGATGGCCTAACAGGAGGCTTTAAAATTTTCTTTCTAGTGTCCTTCGTTTGGGAGAAAAATGCAAAGATACAAGACAGCTTTTCCTTGCCAATATCTCTCTTTTGCAAAGAGCTACGCATTGGAAAATTCAGGTCTATGTCGTGTAGATGATGGCCTAACAGGAGGCTTTAAAATTTTCTTTCTAGTGACCTTCGTTTGGGAGAAAAATGCAAAGGTACAAGACAGCTTTTCCTTGCCAATATCTCTCTTTTGCATAGAGCTGCGCATTGGAAAATTCAGGGCTATGTCGTGTAGATGATGGCCTAACAGGAGGCTTTAAAATTTTAATTCTAGTGTCCTTCGTTTGGGAGAAAAATGCAAAGGTACAAGATAGCTTTTCCTTGCCAATATCTCTCATTTGCAAAGAGCTGCGCATTGGAAAATTCATGGCTATGCCGTGTAGATGATGGTCTAACAGGAGGCTTTAAAATTTTCTTTCTAGTGTCCTTCGTTTGGGAGAAAAATGCAATGGTACAAGACTGCTTTTCCTTGCCAATATCTCTCTTTTGCAAAGAGCTGCGCATTGGAAAATTCAGGGCTATGTCGTGTAGATGATGGCCTAACAGGAGGCTTTAAAATTTTCTTTCTAGTGAACTTCGTTTGGGAGAAAAATGCAAAGGTACAAGACAGCTTTTCCTTGCCAATATCTCTCTTTTGCAAAGAGCTGCGCATTGGAAAATTCAGGGCTATGTCGTGTAGATGATGGCCTAACAGGAGGCTTTAAAATTTTCTTTCTAGTGTCCTTCGTTTGGGAGAAAAATGCAATGGTACAAGACAGCTTTTCATTGCCAATATCTCTCTTTTGCAAAGAGCTGCGCATTGGAAAATGCAGGGCTATGTCGTGTAGATGATGGTCTAACAGGAGGCTTTAAAATTTTCTTTCTAGTGTCCTTCGTTTGGGAGAAAAATGCAATGGTACAAGAAAGCTTTTCCTTGCCAATATCTCTCTTTTGCAAAGAGCTGCGCATTGGAAAATTCAGGGCTATGTCGTGTAGATGATGGCCTAACAGGAGGCTTTAAAATTTTCTTTCTAGTGTCCTTCGTTTGGGAGAAAAATGCAATGGTACAAGACAGCTTTTCCTTGCCAATATCTCTCTTTTGCAAAGAGCTGCGCATTGGAAAATTCAGGGCTATGTCGTGTAGATGATGGCCTAACAGGAGGCTTTAAAACTTTCTTTCTAGTGTCCTTCGTTTGGGAGAAAAATGCAAAGGTACAAGACAGCTTTTCCTTGCCAATATCTCTCTTTTGCAAAGAGCTACGCATTGGAAAATTCAGGGCTATGTCGTGTAGATGATAGCATAACAGGAGGCTTTAAAATTTTCTTTCTAGTGTCCTTCGTTTAAGAGAAAAATGCAAAGGTACAAGACAGCTTTTCCTTGCCAATATCTCTCTTTTGCAAAGAGCTACGCATTGGAAAATTCAGGGCTATGTCGTGTAGATGATGGCCTAACAAGAGGCTTTAAAATTTTCTTTCTAGTGACCTTCGTTTGGGAGAAAAATGCAAAGGTACAAGACAGCTTTTCCTTGCCAATATCTCTCTTTTGCAAAGAGCTACGCATTGGAAAATTTAGGGCTATGTCGTGTAGATGATGGCCTAACAGGAGGCTTTAAAATTTTCTTTCTAGTGACCTTCGTTTGGGAGAAAAATGCAAAGGTACAAGACAGCTTTTCCTTGCCAATATCTCTCTTTTGCAAAGAGCTGCGCATTGGAAAATTCAGGGCTATGTCGTGTAGATGATGGCCTAACAGGAGGCTTTAAAATTTTCTTTCTAGTGTCCTTCGTTTGGGAGAAAAATGCAATGGTACAAGACAGCTTTTCCTTGCCAATATCTCTCTTTTGCAAAGAGCTGCGCATTGGAAAATTCAGGGCTATGTCGTGTAGATGATGGCCTAACAGGAGGCTTTAAAATTGTAATTCTAGTGTCCTTCGTTTGGGAGAAAAATGCAAAGGTACAAGACAGCTTTTCCTTGCCAATATCTCTCTTTTGCAAAGAGCTACGCATTGGAAAATTCAGGGCTATGTCGTGTAGATGATGGCCTAACAGGAGGCTTTAAAATTTTCTTTCTAGTGACCTTCGTTTGGGAGAAAAATGCAAAGGTACAAGACAGCTTTTCCTTGCCAATATCTCTCTTTTGCAAAGAGCTGCGCATTGGAAAATTCAGGGCTATGTCGTGTAGATGATGGCCTAACAGGAGGCTTTAAAATTTTCTTTCTAGTGTCCTTCGTTTGGGAGAAAAATGCAATGGTACAAGACAGCTTTTCCTTGCCAATATCTCTCTTTTGCAAAGAGCTGCGCATTGGAAAATTCAGGGCTATGTCGTGTAGATGATGGCCTAACAGGAGGCTTTAAAATTTTCTTTCTAGTGACCTTCGTTTGGGAGAAAAATGCAAAGGTACAAGACAGCTTTTCCTTGCCAATATCTCTCTTTTGCAAAGAGCTGCGCATTGGAAAATTCAGGGCTATGTCGTGTAGATGATGGCCTAACAGGAGGCTTTAAAATTTTCTTTCTAGTGTCCTTCGTTTGGGAGAAAAATGCAATGGTACAAGACAGCATTTCCTTGCCAATATCTCTCTTTTGCAAAGAGCTGCGCTTTGGAAAATTCAGGGCTATGTCGTGTAGATGATGGCCTAACAGGAGGCTTTAAAATTTTCTTTCTAGTGTCCTTCGTTTGGGAGAAAAATGCAAAGGTATAAGACAGCTTTTCCTTGCCAATATCTGTCGTTTGCAAAGAGCTGCGCATTGGAAAATCCAGGGCTATATCGTGTAGATGATGGCCTAACAGGAGGCTTTAAAATTTTAATTCTAGTGTCCTTCGTTTGGGAGAAAAATGCAATGGTACAAGACAGCTTTTCCTTGCCAATATCTCTCTTTTGCAAAGAGCTGCGCATTGGAAAATTCAGGGCTATGTCGTGTAGATGATGGTCTAACAGGAGGCTTTAAAATTTTCTTTCTAGTGTCCGTCGTTTGGGAGAAAAATGCAATGGTACAATACAGCTTTTCCTTGCCAATATCTCTCTTTTGCAAAGAGCTGCGCATTGGAAAATTCAGGGCTATGTCGTGTAGATGATGGCCTAACAGGAGGCTTTAAAATTTTCTTTCTAGTGTCCTTCGTTTGGGAGAAAAATGCAAAGGTACAAGACAGCTTTTCTTGCCAATATCTCTCTTTTGCAAAGAGCTGCGCATTGGAAAATTCAGGGCTATATCGTGTAGATGATGACCTAACAGGAGGCTTTAAAATTTTAATTCTAGTGTCCTTCGTTTGGGAGAAAAATGCAAAGGTACAAGACAGCTTTTCCTTGCCAATATCTCTCTTTTGCAAAGAGCTGGGCATTGGAAAATTCATGGCTATGCCGTGTAGATGATGGTCTAACAGGAGGCTTTAAAATTTTCTTTCTAGTGTCCTTCGATTGGGAGAAAAATGCAATGGTACAAGACAGCTTTTCCTTGCCAATATCTCTCTTTTGCAAAGAGCTGCGCATTGGAAAATTCATGGCTATGTCGTGTAGATGATAGCCTAACAGGGGGCTTTAAAATTTTCTTTCTAGTGACCTTCGTTTGGGAGAAAAATGCAAAGGTACAAGACAGCTTTTCCTTGCCAATATCTCCCTTTTGCAAAGAGCTGCGCATTGGAAAATTCAGGGCTATGTCGTGTAGATGATGGCCTAACAGGAGGCTTTAAAATTTTCTTTCTAGTGTCCTTCGTTTAAGAGAAAAATGCAAAGGTACAAGACAGCTTTTCCTTGCCAATATCTCTCTTTTGCAAAGAGCTACGCATTGGAAAATTCAGGGCTATGTCGTGTAGATGATGGCCTAACAAGAGGCTTTAAAATTTTCTTTCTAGTGACCTTCGTTTGGGAGAAAAATGCAAAGGTACAAGACAGCTTTTCCTTGCCAATATCTCTCTTTTGCAAAGAGCTACGCATTGGAAAATTTAGGGCTATGTCGTGTAGATGATGGCCTAACAGGAGGCTTTAAAATTTTCTTTCTAGTGACCTTCGTTTGGGAGAAAAATGCAAAGGTACAAGACAGCTTTTCCTTGCCAATATCTCTCTTTTGCAAAGAGCTGCGCATTGGAAAATTCAGGGCTATGTCGTGTAGATGATGGCCTAACAGGAGGCTTTAAAATTTTCTTTCTAGTGTCCTTCGTTTGGGAGAAAAATGCAAAGGTACAAGACAGCTTTTCCTTGCCAATATCTCTCTTTTGCAAAGAGCTACGCATTGGAAAATTCAGGGCTATGTCGTGTAGATGATAGCCTAACAGGAGGCTTTAAAATTTTCTTTCTAGTGACCTTCGTTTGGGAGAAAAATGCAAAGGTACAAGACAGCTTTTCCTTGCCAATATCTCTCTTTTGCAAAGAGCTGCGCATTGGAAAATTCAGGGCTATGTCGTGTAGATGATGGCCTAACAGGAGGCTTTAAAATTTTCTTTCTAGTGTCCTTCGTTTAAGAGAAAAATGCAAAGGTACAAGACAGCTTTTCCTTGCCAATATCTCTCTTTTGCAAAGAGCTACGCATTGGAAAATTCAGGGCTATGTCGTGTAGATGATGGCCTAACAAGAGGCTTTAAAATTTTCTTTCTAGTGACCTTCGTTTGGGAGAAAAATGCAAAGGTACAAGACAGCTTTTCCTTGCCAATATCTCTCTTTTGCAAAGAGCTGCGCATTGGAAAATTCAGGGCTATGTCGTGTAGATGATGGCCTAACAGGAGGCTTTAAAATTTTCTTTCTAGTGTCCTTCGTTTGGGAGAAAAATGCAATGGTACAAGACAGCTTTTCATTGCCAATATCTCTCTTTTGCAAAGAGCTGCGCATTGGAAAATGCAGGGCTATGTCGTGTAGATGATGGTCTAACAGGAGGCTTTAACATTTTCTTTCTAGTGTCCTTCGTTTGGGAGAAAAATGCAATGGTACAAGAAAGCTTTTCCTTGCCAATATCTCTCTTTTGCAAAGAGCTGCGCATTGGAAAATTCAGGGCTATGTCGTGTAGATGATGGCCTAACAGGAGGCTTTAAAATTTTCTTTCTAGTGTCCTTCGTTTGGGAGAAAAATGCAATGGTACAAGACAGCTTTTCCTTGCCAATATCTCTCTTTTGCAAAGAGCTGCGCATTGGAAAATTCAGGGCTATGTCGTGTAGATGATGGCCTAACAGGAGGCTTTAAAATTTTCTTTCTAGTGTCCTTCGTTTGGGAGAAAAATGCAAAGGTACAAGACAGCTTTTCCTTGCCAATATCTCTCTTTTGCAAAGAGCTACGCATTGGAAAATTCAGGGCTATGTCGTGTAGATGATAGCCTAACAGGAGGCTTTAAAATTTTCTTTCTAGTGACCTTCGTTTGGGAGAAAAATGCAAAGGTACAAGACAGCTTTTCCTTGCCAATATCTCTCTTTTGCAAAGAGCTGCGCATTGGAAAATTCAGGGCTATGTCGTGTAGATGATGGCCTAACAGGAGGCTTTAAAATTTTCTTTCTAGTGTCCTTCGTTTAAGAGAAAAATGCAAAGGTACAAGACAGCTTTTCCTTGCCAATATCTCTCTTTTGCAAAGAGCTACGCATTGGAAAATTCAGGGCTATGTCGTGTAGATGATGGCCTAACAAGAGGCTTTAAAATTTTCTTTCTAGTGACCTTCGTTTGGGAGAAAAATGCAAAGGTACAAGACAGCTTTTCCTTGCCAATATCTCTCTTTTGCAAAGAGCTACGCATTGGAAAATTTAGGGCTATGTCGTGTAGATGATGGCCTAACAGGAGGCTTTAAAATTTTCTTTCTAGTGACCTTCGTTTGGGAGAAAAATGCAAAGGTACAAGACAGCTTTTCCTTGCCAAAATCTCTCTTTTGCAAAGAGCTGCGCATTGGAAAATTCAGGGCTATGTCGTGTAGATGATGGCCTAACAGGAGGCTTTAAAATTGTAATTCTAGTGTCCTTCGTTTGGGAGAAAAATGCAAAGGTACAAGACAGCTTTTCCTTGCCAATATCTCTCTTTTGCAAAGAGCTACGCATTGGAAAATTCAGGGCTATGTCGTGTAGATGATGGCCTAACAGGAGGCTTTAAAATTTTCTTTCTAGTGACCTTCGTTTGGGAGAAAAATGCAAAGGTACAAGACAGCTTTTCCTTGCCAATATCTCTCTTTTGCAAAGAGCTGCGCATTGGAAAATTCAGGGCTATGTCGTGTAGATGATGGCCTAACAGGAGGCTTTAAAATTTTCTTTCTAGTGTCCTTCGTTTGGGAGAAAAATGCAATGGTACAAGACAGCTTTTCCTTGCCAATATCTCTCTTTTGCAAAGAGCTGCGCATTGGAAAATTCAGGGCTATGTCGTGTAGATGATGGCCTAACAGGAGGCTTTAAAATTTTCTTTCTAGTGACCTTCGTTTGGGAGAAAAATGCAAAGGTACAAGACAGCTTTTCCTTGCCAATATCTCTCTTTTGCAAAGAGCTGCGCATTGGAAAATTCAGGGCTATGTCGTGTAGATGATGGCCTAACAGGAGGCTTTAAAATTTTCTTTCTAGTGTCCTTCGTTTGGGAGAAAAATGCAATGGTACAAGACAGCATTTCCTTGCCAATATCTCTCTTTTGCAAAGAGCTGCGCTTTGGAAAATTCAGGGCTATGTCGTGTAGATGATGGCCTAACAGGAGGCTTTAAAATTTTCTTTCTAGTGTCCTTCGTTTGGGAGAAAAATGCAAAGGTATAAGACAGCTTTTCCTTGCCAATATCTGTCGTTTGCAAAGAGCTGCGCATTGGAAAATTCAGGGCTATATCGTGTAGATGATGGCCTAACAGGAGGCTTTAAAATTTTAATTCTAGTGTCCTTCGTTTGGGAGAAAAATGCAATGGTACAAGACAGCTTTTCCTTGCCAATATCTCTCTTTTGCAAAGAGCTGCGCATTGGAAAATTCAGGGCTATGTCGTGTAGATGATGGTCTAACAGGAGGCTTTAAAATTTTCTTTCTAGTGTCCGTCGTTTGGGAGAAAAATGCAATGGTACAATACAGCTTTTCCTTGCCAATATCTCTCTTTTGCAAAGAGCTGCGCATTGGAAAATTCAGGGCTATGTCGTGTAGATGATGGCCTAACAGGAGGCTTTAAAATTTTCTTTCTAGTGTCCTTCGTTTGGGAGAAAAATGCAAAGGTACAAGACAGCTTTTCTTGCCAATATCTCTCTTTTGCAAAGAGCTGCGCATTGGAAAATTCAGGGCTATATCGTGTAGATGATGACCTAACAGGAGGCTTTAAAATTTTAATTCTAGTGTCCTTCGTTTGGGAGAAAAATGCAAAGGTACAAGACAGCTTTTCCTTGCCAATATCTCTCTTTTGCAAAGAGCTGCGCATTGGAAAATTCATGGCTATGCCGTGTAGATGATGGTCTAACAGGAGGCTTTAAAATTTTCTTTCTAGTGTCCTTCGATTGGGAGAAAAATGCAATGGTACAAGACAGCTTTTCCTTGCCAATATCTCTCTTTTGCAAAGAGCTGCGCATTGGAAAATTCATGGCTATGTCGTGTAGATGATGGCGTAACAGGAGGCTTTAAAATTTTCTTTCTAGTGTCCTTCGTTTGGGAGAAAAATGCAAAGGTACAAGACAGCTTTTCCTTGCCAATATCTCTCTTTTGCAAAGAGCTACGCATTGAAAAATTCAGGGCTATGTCGTGTAGATGATAGCCTAACAGGAGGCTTTAAAATTTTCTTTCTAGTGACCTTCGTTTGGGAGAAAAATGCAAAGGTACAAGACAGCTTTTCCTTGCCAATATCTCTCTTTTGCAAAGAGCTGCGCATTGGAAAATTCAGGGCTATGTCGTGTAGATGATGGCCTAACAGGAGGCTTTAACATTTTCTTTCTAGTGTCCTTCGTTTAAGAGAAAAATGCAAAGGTACAAGACAGCTTTTCCTTGCCAATATCTCTCTTTTGCAAAGAGCTACGCATTGGAAAATTCAGGGCTATGTCGTGTAGATGATGGCCTAACAAGAGGCTTTAAAATTTTCTTTCTAGTGACCTTCGTTTGGGAGAAAAATGCAAAGGTACAAGACAGCTTTTCCTTGCCAATATCTCTCTTTTGCAAAGAGCTACGCATTGGAAAATTTAGGGCTATGTCGTGTAGATGATGGCCTAACAGGAGGCTTTAAAATTTTCTTTCTAGTGACCTTCGTTTGGGAGAAAAATGCAAAGGTACAAGACAGCTTTTCCTTGCCAATATCTCTCTTTTGCAAAGAGCTGCGCATTGGAAAATTCAGGGCTATGTCGTGTAGATGATGGCCTAACAGGAGGCTTTAAAATTTCAATTCTAGTGTCCTTCGTTTGGGAGAAAAATGCAAAGGTACAAGACAGCTTTTCCTTGCCAATATCTCTCTTTTGCAAAGAGCTGCGCATTGGAAAATTCATGGCTATGCCGTGTAGATGATGGTCTAACAGGAGGCTTTAAAATTTTCTTTCTAGTGTCCTTCGTTTGGGAGAAAAATGCAAAGGTACAAGACAGCTTTTCCTTGCCAATATCTCTCTTTTGCAAAGAGCTGCGCATTGGAAAATTCAGGGCTATGTCGTGTAGATGATGGCCTAACAGGAGGCTTTAAAATTTTCTTTCTAGTGTCCTTCGTTTGGGAGAAAAATGCAATGGTACAAGACAGCTTTTCCTTGCCAATATCTCTCTTTTGCAAAGAGCTGCGCATTGGAAAATTCAGGGCTATGTCGTGTAGATGATGGTCTAACAGGAGGCTTTAAAATTTTCTTTCTAGTGTCCTTCGTTTGGGAGAAAAATGCAATGGTACAAGACAGCTTTTCCTTGCCAATATCTCTCTTTTGCAAAGAGCTGGGCTTTGGAAAATTCAGGGCTATGTCGTGTAGATGATGGCCTAACAGGAGGCTTTAAAATTTTCTTTCTAGTGTCCTTCGTTTGGGAGAAAAATGCAATGGTACAAGACAGCTTTTCCTTGCCAATATCTCTCTTTTGCAAAGAGCTGCGCATTGGAAAATTCAGGGCTATGTCGTGTAGATGATGGCCTAACAGGAGGCTTTAAAATTTTCTTTCTAGTGACCTTCGTTTGGGAGAAAAATGCAAAGGTACAAGACAGCTTTTCCTTGCCAATATCTCTCTTTTGCAAAGAGCTGCGCATTGGAAAATTCAGGGCTATGTCGTGTAGATGATGGCCTAACAGGAGGCTTTAAAATTTTCTTTCTAGTGTCCTTCGTTTGGGAGAAAAATGCAATGGTACAAGACAGCATTTCCTTGCCAATATCTCTCTTTTGCAAAGAGCTGCGCTTTGGAAAATTCAGGGCTATGTCGTGTAGATGATGGCCTAACAGGAGGCTTTAAAATTTTCTTTCTAGTGTCCTTCGTTTGGGAGAAAAATGCAAAGGTATAAGACAGCTTTTCCTTGCCAATATCTGTCGTTTGCAAAGAGCTGCGCATTGGAAAATTCAGGGCTATATCGTGTAGATGATGGCCTAACAGGAGGCTTTAAAATTTTAATTCTAGTGTCCTTCGTTTGGGAGAAAAATGCAATGGTACAAGACAGCTTTTCCTTGCCAATATCTCTCTTTTGCAAAGAGCTGCGCATTGGAAAATTCAGGGCTATGTCGTGTAGATGATGGTCTAACAGGAGGCTTTAAAATTTTCTTTCTAGTGTCCGTCGTTTGGGAGAAAAATGCAATGGTACAATACAGCTTTTCCTTGCCAATATCTCTCTTTTGCAAAGAGCTGCGCATTGGAAAATTCAGGGCTATGTCGTGTAGATGATGGCCTAACAGGAGGCTTTAAAATTTTCTTTCTAGTGTCCTTCGTTTGGGAGAAAAATGCAAAGGTACAAGACAGCTTTTCTTGCCAATATCTCTCTTTTGCAAAGAGCTGCGCATTGGAAAATTCAGGGCTATATCGTGTAGATGATGACCTAACAGGAGGCTTTAAAATTTTAATTCTAGTGTCCTTCGTTTGGGAGAAAAATGCAAAGGTACAAGACAGCTTTTCCTTGCCAATATCTCTCTTTTGCAAAGAGCTGCGCATTGGAAAATTCATGGCTATGCCGTGTAGATGATGGTCTAACAGGAGGCTTTAAAATTTTCTTTCTAGTGTCCTTCGTTTGGGAGAAAAATGCAAAGGTACAAGACAGCTTTTCTTGCCAATATCTCTCTTTTGCAAAGAGTTGCGCATTGGAAAATTCAGGGCTATATCGTGTAGATGATGACCTAACAGGAGGCTTTAAAATTTTAATTCTAGTGTCCTTCGTTTGGGAGAAAAATGCAAAGGTACAAGACAGCTTTTCCTTGCCAATATCTCTCTTTTGCAAAGAGCTGCGCATTGGAAAATTCATGGCTATGCCGTGTAGATGATGGTCTAACAGGAGGCTTTAAAATTTTCTTTCTAGTGTCCTTCGATTGGGAGAAAAATGCAATGGTACAAGACAGCTTTTCCTTGCCAATATCTCTCTTTTGCAAAGAGCTGCGCATTGGAAAATTCATGGCTATGTCGTGTAGATGATGGCGTAACAGGAGGCTTTAAAATTTTCTTTCTAGTGTCCTTCGTTTGGGAGAAAAATGCAAAGGTACAAGACAGCTTTTCCTTGCCAATATCTCTCTTTTGCAAAGAGCTACGCATTGAAAAATTCAGGGCTATGTCGTGTAGATGATAGCCTAACAGGAGGCTTTAAAATTTTCTTTCTAGTGACCTTCGTTTGGGAGAAAAATGCAAAGGTACAAGACAGCTTTTCCTTGCCAATATCTCTCTTTTGCAAAGAGCTGCGCATTGGAAAATTCAGGGCTATGTCGTGTAGATGATGGCCTAACAGGAGGCTTTAACATTTTCTTTCTAGTGTCCTTCGTTTAAGAGAAAAATGCAAAGGTACAAGACAGCTTTTCCTTGCCAATATCTCTCTTTTGCAAAGAGCTACGCATTGGAAAATTCAGGGCTATGTCGTGTAGATGATGGCCTAACAAGAGGCTTTAAAATTTTCTTTCTAGTGACCTTCGTTTGGGAGAAAAATGCAAAGGTACAAGACAGCTTTTCCTTGCCAATATCTCTCTTTTGCAAAGAGCTACGCATTGGAAAATTTAGGGCTATGTCGTGTAGATGATGGCCTAACAGGAGGCTTTAAAATTTTCTTTCTAGTGACCTTCGTTTGGGAGAAAAATGCAAAGGTACAAGACAGCTTTTCCTTGCCAATATCTCTCTTTTGCAAAGAGCTGCGCATTGGAAAATTCAGGGCTATGTCGTGTAGATGATGGCCTAACAGGAGGCTTTAAAATTTCAATTCTAGTGTCCTTCGTTTGGGAGAAAAATGCAAAGGTACAAGACAGCTTTTCCTTGCCAATATCTCTCTTTTGCAAAGAGCTGCGCATTGGAAAATTCAGGGCTATGTCGTGTAGATGATGGCCTAACAGGAGGCTTTAAAATTTTCTTTCTAGTGTCCTTCGTTTGGGAGAAAAATGCAATGGTACAAGACAGCTTTTCCTTGCCAATATCTCTCTTTTGCAAAGAGCTGCGCATTGGAAAATTCAGGGCTATGTCGTGTAGATGATGGTCTAACAGGAGGCTTTAAAATTTTCTTTCTAGTGTCCTTCGTTTGGGAGAAAAATGCAATGGTACAAGACAGCTTTTCCTTGCCAATATCTCTCTTTTGCAAAGAGCTGGGCTTTGGAAAATTCAGGGCTATGTCGTGTAGATGATGGCCTAACAGGAGGCTTTAAAATTTTCTTTCTAGTGTCCTTCGTTTGGGAGAAAAATGCAATGGTACAATACAGCTTTTCCTTGCCAATATCTCTCTTTTGCAAAGTGCTGCGCATTGGAAAATTAAGGGCTATGTCGTGTAGATGATGGCCTAACAGGAGGCTTTAAAATTTTCTTTCTAGTGTCCTTCGTTTGGGAGAAAAATGCAAATGTACAAGACAGTTTTTCCTTGCCAATATCTCTCTTTTGCAAAGAGCTGCGCATTGGAAAATTCAGGGCTATATCGTGTAGATGATGGCCTAACAGGAGGCTTTAAAATTTTAATTCTAGTGTCCTTCGTTTGGGAGAAAAATGCAAAGGTACAAGACAGCTTTTCCTTGCCAATATCTCTCTTTTGCAAAGAGCTGCGCATTGGAAAATTCATGGCTATGCCGTGTAGATGATGGTCTAACAGGAGGCTTTAAAATTTTCTTTCTAGTGTCCTTCGTTTGGGAGAAAAATGCAATGGTACAAGACAGCTTTTCCTTGCCAATATCTCTCTTTTGCAAAGAGCTGCGCATTGGAAAATTCAGGGCTATGTCGTGTAGATGATGGCCTAACAGGAGGCTTTAAAATTTTCTTTCTAGTGTCCTTCGTTTGGGAGAAAAATGCAATGGTACAAGACAGCTTTTCCTTGCCAATATCTCTCTTTTGCAAAGAGCTGGGCTTTGGAAAATTCAGGGCTATGTCGTGTAGATGATGGCCTAACAGGAGGCTTTAAAATTTTCTTTCTAGTGTCCTTCGTTTGGGAGAAAAATGCAATGGTACAATACAGCTTTTCCTTGCCAATATCTCTCTTTTGCAAAGTGCTGCGCATTGGAAAATTAAGGGCTATGTCGTGTAGATGATGGCCTAACAGGAGGCTTTAAAATTTTCTTTCTAGTGTCCTTCGTTTGGGAGAAAAATGCAAATGTACAAGACAGTTTTTCCTTGCCAATATCTCTCTTTTGCAAAGAGCTGCGCATTGGAAAATTCAGGGCTATATCGTGTAGATGATGGCCTAACAGGAGGCTTTAAAATTTTAATTCTAGTGTCCTTCGTTTGGGAGAAAAATGCAAAGGTACAAGACAGCTTTTCCTTGCCAATATCTCTCTTTTGCAAAGAGCTGCGCATTGGAAAATTCATGGCTATGCCGTGTAGATGATGGTCTAACAGGAGGCTTTAAAATTTTCTTTCTAGTGTCCTTCGTTTGGGAGAAAAATGCAATGGTACAAGACAGCTTTTCCTTGCCAATATCTCTCTTTTGCAAAGAGCTGCGCATTGGAAAATTCAGGGCTATGTCGTGTAGATGATGGCCTAACAGGAGGCTTTAAAATTTTCTTTCTAGTGTCCTTCGTTTGGGAGAAAAATGCAAAGGTACAAGACAGCTTTTCCTTGCCAATATCTCTCTTTTGCAAAGAGCTACGCATTGGAAAATTCAGGGCTATGTCGTGTAGATGATGGCCTAACAGGAGGCTTTAAAATTTTCTTTCTAGTGACCTTCGTTTGGGAGAAAAATGCAAAGGTACAAGACAGCTTTTCCTTGCCAATATCTCTCTTTTGCATAGAGCTGCGCATTGGAAAATTCAGGGCTATGTCGTGTAGATAATGGCCTAACAGGAGGCTTTAAAATCTTAATTCTAGTGTCCTTCGTTTGGGAGAAAAATGCAAAGGTACAAGATAGCTTTTCCTTGCCAATATCTCTCTTTTGCAAAGAGCTGCGCATTGGAAAATTCATGGCTATGCCGTGTAGATGATGGCCTAACAGGAGGCTTTAAAATTTTCTTTCTAGTGTCCTTCGTTTGGGAGAAAAATGCAATGGTACAAGACAGCTTTTCCTTGCCAATATCTCTCTTTTGCAAAGAGCTACGCATTGGAAAATTCAGGGATATGTCGTGTAGATGATGGCCTAACAGGAGGCTTTAAAATTTTCTTTCTAGTGACCTTCGTTTGGGAGAAAAATGCAAAGGTACAAGACAGCTTTTCCTTGCCAATATCTTTCTTTTGCAAAGAGCTACGCATTGGAAAATTCAGGGCTATGTCGTGTAGATGATGGCCTAACAGGAGGCTTTAAAATTTTCTTTCTAGTGACCTTCGTTTGGGAGAAAAATGCAAAGGTACAAGACAGCTTTTCCTTGCCAATATCTCTCTTTTGCAAAGAGCTGCGCATTGGAAAATTCATGGCTATGCCGTGTAGATGATGGTCTAACAGGAGGCTTTAAAATTTTCTTTCTAGTGTCCTTCGTTTGGGAGAAAAATGCAATGGTACAAGACAGCTTTTCCTTGCCAATACCTCTCTTTTGCAAAGAGCTGGGCTTTGGAAAATTCAGGGCTATGTCGTGTAGATGATGGCCTAACAGGAGGCTTTAAAATTTTCTTTCTAGTGTCCTTCGTTTGGGAGAAAAATGCAATGGTACAATACAGCTTTTCCTTGCCAATATCTCTCTTTTGCAAAGAGCTGCGCATTGGAAAATTCAGGGCTATGTCGTGTAGATGATGGCCTAACAGGAGGCTTTAAAATTTTCTTTCTAGTGTCCTTCGTTTGGGAGAAAAATGCAAAGGTACAAGACTGCTTTTCCTTGCCAATATCTCTCTTTTGCAAAGAGCTGCGCATTGGAAAATTCAGGGCTATGTCGTGTAGATGATGGCCTAACAGGAGGCTTTAAAATTTTCTTTCTAGTGAACTTCGTTTGGGAGAAAAAATGCAAAGGTACAAGACAGCTTTTCCTTGCCAATATCTCTCTTTTGCAAAGAGCTGCGCATTGGAAAATTCAGGGCTATGTCGTGTAGATGATGGCCTAACAGGAGGCTTTAAAATTTTCTTTCTAGTGTCCTTCGTTTGGGAGAAAAATGCAATGGTACAAGACAGCTTTTCCTTGCCAATATCTCTCTTTTGCAAAGAGCTGCGCATTGGAAAATTCAGGGCTATGTCGTGTAGATGATGGTCTAACAGGAGGCTTTAAAATTTTCTTTCTAGTGTCCTTCGTTTGGGAGAAAAATGCAATGGTACAAGACAGCTTTTCCTTGCCAATATCTCTCTTTTGCAAAGAGCTGCGCATTGGAAAATTCAGGGCTATGTCGTGTAGATGATGGCCTAACAGGAGGCTTTAAAATTTTCTTTCTAGTGTCCTTCGTTTGGGAGAAAAATGCAATGGTACAATACAGCTTTTCCTTGCCAGTATCTCTCTTTTGCAAAGTGCTGCGCATTGGAAAATTCAGGGCTATGTCGTGTAGATGATGGACTAACAGGAGGCTTTAAAATTTTCTTTCTAGTGTCCTTCGTTTGGGAGAAAAATGCAAAGGTACAAGACAGCTTTTCCTTGCCAATATCTCTCTTTTGCAAAGAGCTGCGCATTGGAAAATTCAGGGCTATATCGTGTAGATGATGGCCTAACAGGAGGCTTTAAAATTTTAATTCTAGTGTCCTTCGTTTGGGAGAAAAATGCAAAGGTACAAGACAGCTTTTCCTTGCCAATATCTCTCTTTTGCAAAGAGCTGCGCATTGGAAAATTCATGGCTATGCCGTGTAGATGATGGTCTAACAGGAGGCTTTAAAATTTTCTTTCTAGTGTCCTTCGTTTGGGAGAAAAATGCAATGGTACAAGACAGCTTTTCCTTGCCAATATCTCTCTTTTGCAAAGAGCTGCGCATTGGAAAATTCAGGGCTATGTCGTGTAGATGATGGCCTAACAGGAGGCTTTAAAATTTTCTTTCTAGTGTCCTTCGTTTGGGAGAAAAATGCAAAGGTACAAGACAGCTTTTCCTTGCCAATATCTCTCTTTTGCATAGAGCTGCGCATTGGAAAATTCAGGGCTATGTCGTGTAGATAATGGCCTAACAGGAGGCTTTAAAATTTTAATTCTAGTGTCCTTCGTTTGGGAGAAAAATGCAAAGGTACAAGACAGCTTTTCCTTGCCAATATCTCTCTTTTGCAAAGAGCTGCGCATTGGAAAATTCATGGCTATGCCGTGTAGATGATGGTCTAACAGGAGGCTTTAAAATTTTCTTTCTAGTGTCCTTCGTTTGGGAGAAAAATGCAATGGTACAAGACAGCTTTTCCTTGCCAATACCTCTCTTTTGCAAAGAGCTGGGCTTTGGAAAATTCAGGGCTATGTCGTGTAGATGATGGCCTAACAGGAGGCTTTAAAATTTTCTTTCTAGTGTCCTTCGTTTGGGAGAAAAATGCAATGGTACAATACAGCTTTTCCTTGCCAATATCTCTCTTTTGCAAAGAGCTGCGCATTGGAAAATTCAGGGCTATGTCGTGTAGATGATGGCCTAACAGGAGGCTTTAAAATTTTCTTTCTAGTGTCCTTCGTTTGGGAGAAAAATGCAAAGGTACAAGACTGCTTTTCCTTGCCAATATCTCTCTTTTGCAAAGAGCTACGCATTGGAAAATTCAGGGCTATGTCGTGTAGATGATGGCTTAACAGGAGGCTTTAAAATTTTCTTTCTAGTGACCTTCGTTTGGGAGAAAAATGCAAAGGTACAAGACCGCTTTTCCTTGCCAATATCTCTCTTTTGCAAAAAGCTGCGCATTGGAAAATTCAGGGCTATATCGTGTAGATGATGGCCTAACAGGAGGCTTTAAAATTTCAATTCTAGTGTCCTTCGTTTGGGAGAAAAATGCAAAGGTACAAGACAGCTTTTCCTTGCCAATATCTCTCTTTTGCAAAGAGCTGCGCATTGGAAAATTCATGGCTATGCCGTGTAGATGATGGTCTAACAGGAGGCTTTAAAATTTTCTTTCTAGTGTCCTTCGTTTGGGAGAAAAATGCAATGGTACAAGACAGCTTTTCCTTGCCAATATCTCTCTTTTGCAAAGAGCTGCGCATTGGAAAATTCAGGGCTATGTCGTGTAGATGATGGCCTAACAGGAGGCTTTAAAATTTTCTTTCTAGTGAACTTCGTTTGGGAGAAAAATGCAAAGGTACAAGACAGCTTTTCCTTGCCAATATCTCTCTTTTGCAAAGAGCTGCGCATTGGAAAATTCAGGGCTATGTCGTGTAGATGATGGCCTAACAGGAGGCTTTAAAAATTTCTTTCTTAGTGTCCTTCGTTTGGGAGAAAAATGCAAAGGTACAAGACAGCTTTTCCTTGCCAATATCTCTCTTTTGCAAAGAGCTACGCATTGGAAAATTCAGGGCTATGTCGTGTAGATGATGGCTTAACAGGAGGCTTTAAAATTTTCTTTCTAGTGACCTTCGTTTGGGAGAAAAATGCAAAGGTACAAGACAGCTTTTCCTTGCCAATATCTCTCTTTTGCAAAGAGCTGCGCATTGGAAAATTCAGGGCTATATCGTGTAGATGATGGCCTAACAGGAGGCTTTAAAATTTCAATTCTAGTGTCCTTCGTTTGGGAGAAAAATGCAAAGGTACAAGACAGCTTTTCCTTGCCAATATCTCTCTTTTGCAAAGAGCTGCGCATTGGAAAATTCATGGCTATGCCGTGTAGATGATGGTCTAACAGGAGGCTTTAAAATTTTCTTTCTAGTGTCCTTCGTTTGGGAGAAAAATGCAAAGGTACAAGACAGCTTTTCCTTGCCAATATCTCTCTTTTGCAAAGAGCTGCGCATTGGAAAATTCAGGGCTATGTCGTGTAGATGATGGCCTAACAGGAGGCTTTAAAATTTTCTTTCTAGTGACCTTCGTTTGGGAGAAAAATGCAAAGGTACAAGACAGCTTTTCCTTGCCAATATCTCTCTTTTGCAAAGAGCTGCGCATTGGAAAATTCAGGGCTATGTCGTGTAGATGATGGCCTAACAGGAGGCTTTAAAATTTCAATTCTAGTGTCCTTCGTTTGGGAGAAAAATGCAAAGGTACAAGACAGCTTTTCCTTGCCAATATCTCTCTTTTGCAAAGAGCTGCGCATTGGAAAATTCAGGGCTATGTCGTGTAGATGATGGCCTAACAGGAGGCTTTAAAATTTTCTTTCTAGTGTCCTTCGTTTGGGAGAAAAATGCAATGGTACAAGACAGCTTTTCCTTGCCAATATCTCTCTTTTGCAAAGAGCTGCGCATTGGAAAATTCAGGGCTATGTCGTGTAGATGATGGTCTAACAGGAGGCTTTAAAATTTTCTTTCTAGTGTCCTTCGTTTGGGAGAAAAATGCAATGGTACAAGACAGCTTTTCCTTGCCAATATCTCTCTTTTGCAAAGAGCTGGGCTTTGGAAAATTCAGGGCTATGTCGTGTAGATGATGGCCTAACAGGAGGCTTTAAAATTTTCTTTCTAGTGTCCTTCGTTTGGGAGAAAAATGCAATGGTACAATACAGCTTTTCCTTGCCAATATCTCTCTTTTGCAAAGTGCTGCGCATTGGAAAATTAAGGGCTATGTCGTGTAGATGATGGCCTAACAGGAGGCTTTAAAATTTTCTTTCTAGTGTCCTTCGTTTGGGAGAAAAATGCAAATGTACAAGACAGTTTTTCCTTGCCAATATCTCTCTTTTGCAAAGAGCTGCGCATTGGAAAATTCAGGGCTATATCGTGTAGATGATGGCCTAACAGGAGGCTTTAAAATTTTAATTCTAGTGTCCTTCGTTTGGGAGAAAAATGCAAAGGTACAAGACAGCTTTTCCTTGCCAATATCTCTCTTTTGCAAAGAGCTGCGCATTGGAAAATTCATGGCTATGCCGTGTAGATGATGGTCTAACAGGAGGCTTTAAAATTTTCTTTCTAGTGTCCTTCGTTTGGGAGAAAAATGCAATGGTACAAGACAGCTTTTCCTTGCCAATATCTCTCTTTTGCAAAGAGCTGCGCATTGGAAAATTCAGGGCTATGTCGTGTAGATGATGGCCTAACAGGAGGCTTTAAAATTTTCTTTCTAGTGTCCTTCGTTTGGGAGAAAAATGCAATGGTACAAGACAGCTTTTCCTTGCCAATATCTCTCTTTTGCAAAGAGCTGGGCTTTGGAAAATTCAGGGCTATGTCGTGTAGATGATGGCCTAACAGGAGGCTTTAAAATTTTCTTTCTAGTGTCCTTCGTTTGGGAGAAAAATGCAATGGTACAATACAGCTTTTCCTTGCCAATATCTCTCTTTTGCAAAGTGCTGCGCATTGGAAAATTAAGGGCTATGTCGTGTAGATGATGGCCTAACAGGAGGCTTTAAAATTTTCTTTCTAGTGTCCTTCGTTTGGGAGAAAAATGCAAATGTACAAGACAGTTTTTCCTTGCCAATATCTCTCTTTTGCAAAGAGCTGCGCATTGGAAAATTCAGGGCTATATCGTGTAGATGATGGCCTAACAGGAGGCTTTAAAATTTTAATTCTAGTGTCCTTCGTTTGGGAGAAAAATGCAAAGGTACAAGACAGCTTTTCCTTGCCAATATCTCTCTTTTGCAAAGAGCTGCGCATTGGAAAATTCATGGCTATGCCGTGTAGATGATGGTCTAACAGGAGGCTTTAAAATTTTCTTTCTAGTGTCCTTCGTTTGGGAGAAAAATGCAATGGTACAAGACAGCTTTTCCTTGCCAATATCTCTCTTTTGCAAAGAGCTGCGCATTGGAAAATTCAGGGCTATGTCGTGTAGATGATGGCCTAACAGGAGGCTTTAAAATTTTCTTTCTAGTGTCCTTCGTTTGGGAGAAAAATGCAAAGGTACAAGACAGCTTTTCCTTGCCAATATCTCTCTTTTGCAAAGAGCTACGCATTGGAAAATTCAGGGCTATGTCGTGTAGATGATGGCCTAACAGGAGGCTTTAAAATTTTATTTCTAGTGACCTTCGTTTGGGAGAAAAATGCAAAGGTACAAGACAGCTTTTCCTTGCCAATATCTCTCTTTTGCATAGAGCTGCGCATTGGAAAATTCAGGGCTATGTCGTGTAGATAATGGCCTAACAGGAGGCTTTAAAATCTTAATTCTAGTGTCCTTCGTTTGGGAGAAAAATGCAAAGGTACAAGATAGCTTTTCCTTGCCAATATCTCTCTTTTGCAAAGAGCTGCGCATTGGAAAATTCATGGCTATGCCGTGTAGATGATGGCCTAACAGGAGGCTTTAAAATTTTCTTTCTAGTGTCCTTCGTTTGGGAGAAAAATGCAATGGTACAAGACAGCTTTTCCTTGCCAATATCTCTCTTTTGCAAAGAGCTACGCATTGGAAAATTCAGGGATATGTCGTGTAGATGATGGCCTAACAGGAGGCTTTAAAATTTTCTTTCTAGTGACCTTCGTTTGGGAGAAAAATGCAAAGGTACAAGACAGCTTTTCCTTGCCAATATCTTTCTTTTGCAAAGAGCTACGCATTGGAAAATTCAGGGCTATGTCGTGTAGATGATGGCCTAACAGGAGGCTTTAAAATTTTCTTTCTAGTGACCTTCGTTTGGGAGAAAAATGCAAAGGTACAAGACAGCTTTTCCTTGCCAATATCTCTCTTTTGCAAAGAGCTGCGCATTGGAAAATTCATGGCTATGCCGTGTAGATGATGGTCTAACAGGAGGCTTTAAAATTTTCTTTCTAGTGTCCTTCGTTTGGGAGAAAAATGCAATGGTACAAGACAGCTTTTCCTTGCCAATACCTCTCTTTTGCAAAGAGCTGGGCTTTGGAAAATTCAGGGCTATGTCGTGTAGATGATGGCCTAACAGGAGGCTTTAAAATTTTCTTTCTAGTGTCCTTCGTTTGGGAGAAAAATGCAATGGTACAATACAGCTTTTCCTTGCCAATATCTCTCTTTTGCAAAGAGCTGCGCATTGGAAAATTCAGGGCTATGTCGTGTAGATGATGGCCTAACAGGAGGCTTTAAAATTTTCTTTCTAGTGTCCTTCGTTTGGGAGAAAAATGCAAAGGTACAAGACTGCTTTTCCTTGCCAATATCTCTCTTTTGCAAAGAGCTGCGCATTGGAAAATTCAGGGCTATGTCGTGTAGATGATGGCCTAACAGGAGGCTTTAAAATTTTCTTTCTAGTGAACTTCGTTTGGGAGAAAAATGCAAAGGTACAAGACAGCTTTTCCTTGCCAATATCTCTCTTTTGCAAAGAGCTGCGCATTGGAAAATTCAGGGCTATGTCGTGTAGATGATGGCCTAACAGGAGGCTTTAAAATTTTCTTTCTAGTGTCCTTCGTTTGGGAGAAAAATGCAATGGTACAAGACAGCTTTTCCTTGCCAATATCTCTCTTTTGCAAAGAGCTGCGCATTGGAAAATTCAGGGCTATGTCGTGTAGATGATGGTCTAACAGGAGGCTTTAAAATTTTCTTTCTAGTGTCCTTCGTTTGGGAGAAAAATGCAATGGTACAAGACAGCTTTTCCTTGCCAATATCTCTCTTTTGCAAAGAGCTGCGCATTGGAAAATTCAGGGCTATGTCGTGTAGATGATGGCCTAACAGGAGGCTTTAAAATTTTCTTTCTAGTGTCCTTCGTTTGGGAGAAAAATGCAATGGTACAATACAGCTTTTCCTTGCCAGTATCTCTCTTTTGCAAAGTGCTGCGCATTGGAAAATTCAGGGCTATGTCGTGTAGATGATGGACTAACAGGAGGCTTTAAAATTTTCTTTCTAGTGTCCTTCGTTTGGGAGAAAAATGCAAAGGTACAAGACAGCTTTTCCTTGCCAATATCTCTCTTTTGCAAAGAGCTGCGCATTGGAAAATTCAGGGCTATATCGTGTAGATGATGGCCTAACAGGAGGCTTTAAAATTTTAATTCTAGTGTCCTTCGTTTGGGAGAAAAATGCAAAGGTACAAGACAGCTTTTCCTTGCCAATATCTCTCTTTTGCAAAGAGCTGCGCATTGGAAAATTCATGGCTATGCCGTGTAGATGATGGTCTAACAGGAGGCTTTAAAATTTTCTTTCTAGTGTCCTTCGTTTGGGAGAAAAATGCAATGGTACAAGACAGCTTTTCCTTGCCAATATCTCTCTTTTGCAAAGAGCTGCGCATTGGAAAATTCAGGGCTATGTCGTGTAGATGATGGCCTAACAGGAGGCTTTAAAATTTTCTTTCTAGTGTCCTTCGTTTGGGAGAAAAATGCAAAGGTACAAGACAGCTTTTCCTTGCCAATATCTCTCTTTTGCATAGAGCTGCGCATTGGAAAATTCAGGGCTATGTCGTGTAGATAATGGCCTAACAGGAGGCTTTAAAATTTTAATTCTAGTGTCCTTCGTTTGGGAGAAAAATGCAAAGGTACAAGACAGCTTTTCCTTGCCAATATCTCTCTTTTGCAAAGAGCTGCGCATTGGAAAATTCATGGCTATGCCGTGTAGATGATGGTCTAACAGGAGGCTTTAAAATTTTCTTTCTAGTGTCCTTCGTTTGGGAGAAAAATGCAATGGTACAAGACAGCTTTTCCTTGCCAATACCTCTCTTTTGCAAAGAGCTGGGCTTTGGAAAATTCAGGGCTATGTCGTGTAGATGATGGCCTAACAGGAGGCTTTAAAATTTTCTTTCTAGTGTCCTTCGTTTGGGAGAAAAATGCAATGGTACAATACAGCTTTTCCTTGCCAATATCTCTCTTTTGCAAAGAGCTGCGCATTGGAAAATTCAGGGCTATGTCGTGTAGATGATGGCCTAACAGGAGGCTTTAAAATTTTCTTTCTAGTGTCCTTCGTTTGGGAGAAAAATGCAAAGGTACAAGACTGCTTTTCCTTGCCAATATCTCTCTTTTGCAAAGAGCTACGCATTGGAAAATTCAGGGCTATGTCGTGTAGATGATGGCTTAACAGGAGGCTTTAAAATTTTCTTTCTAGTGACCTTCGTTTGGGAGAAAAATGCAAAGGTACAAGACCGCTTTTCCTTGCCAATATCTCTCTTTTGCAAAAAGCTGCGCATTGGAAAATTCAGGGCTATATCGTGTAGATGATGGCCTAACAGGAGGCTTTAAAATTTCAATTCTAGTGTCCTTCGTTTGGGAGAAAAATGCAAAGGTACAAGACAGCTTTTCCTTGCCAATATCTCTCTTTTGCAAAGAGCTGCGCATTGGAAAATTCATGGCTATGCCGTGTAGATGATGGTCTAACAGGAGGCTTTAAAATTTTCTTTCTAGTGTCCTTCGTTTGGGAGAAAAATGCAATGGTACAAGACAGCTTTTCCTTGCCAATATCTCTCTTTTGCAAAGAGCTGCGCATTGGAAAATTCAGGGCTATGTCGTGTAGATGATGGCCTAACAGGAGGCTTTAAAATTTTCTTTCTAGTGAACTTCGTTTGGGAGAAAAATGCAAAGGTACAAGACAGCTTTTCCTTGCCAATATCTCTCTTTTGCAAAGAGCTGCGCATTGGAAAATTCAGGGCTATGTCGTGTAGATGATGGCCTAACAGGAGGCTTTAAAAATTTCTTTCTTAGTGTCCTTCGTTTGGGAGAAAAATGCAAAGGTACAAGACAGCTTTTCCTTGCCAATATCTCTCTTTTGCAAAGAGCTACGCATTGGAAAATTCAGGGCTATGTCGTGTAGATGATGGCTTAACAGGAGGCTTTAAAATTTTCTTTCTAGTGACCTTCGTTTGGGAGAAAAATGCAAAGGTACAAGACAGCTTTTCCTTGCCAATATCTCTCTTTTGCAAAGAGCTGCGCATTGGAAAATTCAGGGCTATATCGTGTAGATGATGGCCTAACAGGAGGCTTTAAAATTTCAATTCTAGTGTCCTTCGTTTGGGAGAAAAATGCAAAGGTACAAGACAGCTTTTCCTTGCCAATATCTCTCTTTTGCAAAGAGCTGCGCATTGGAAAATTCATGGCTATGCCGTGTAGATGATGGTCTAACAGGAGGCTTTAAAATTTTCTTTCTAGTGTCCTTCGTTTGGGAGAAAAATGCAAAGGTACAAGACAGCTTTTCCTTGCCAATATCTCTCTTTTGCAAAGAGCTGCGCATTGGAAAATTCAGGGCTATGTCGTGTAGATGATGGCCTAACAGGAGGCTTTAAAATTTTCTTTCTAGTGTCCTTCGTTTGGGAGAAAAATGCAATGGTACAAGACAGCCTTTCCTTGCCAATATCTCTCTTTTGCAAAGAGCTGCGCATTGGAAAATTCAGGGCTATGTCGTGTAGATGGTGGTCTAACAGGAGGCTTTAAAATTTTCTTTCTAGTGTCCTTCGTTTGGGAGAAAAATGCAATGGTACAAGACAGCTTTTCCTTGCCAATATCTCTCTTTTGCAAAGAGCTGGGCTTTGGAAAATTCAGGGCTATGTCGTGTAGATGATAGCCTAACAGGAGGCTTTAAAATTTTCTTTCTAGTGTCCTTCGTTTGGGAGAAAAATGCAATGGTACAATACAGCTTTTCCTTGCCAATATCTCTCTTTTGCAAAGTGCTGCGCATTGGAAAATTAAGGGCTATGTCGTGTAGATGATGGCCTAACAGGAGGCTTTAAAATTTTCTTTCTAGTGTCCTTCGTTTGGGAGAAAAATGCAAATGTACAAGACAGCTTTTCCTTGCCAATATCTCTCTTTTGCAAAGAGCTGCGCATTGGAAAATTCAGGGCTATGTCGTGTAGATGATGGCCTAACAGGAGGCTTTAAAATTTTAATTCTAGTGTCCTTCGTTTGGGAGAAAAATGCAAAGGTACAAGACAGCTTTTCCTTGCCAATATCTCTCTTTTGCAAAGAGCTGCGCATTGGAAAATTCATGGCTATGCCGTGTAGATGATGGTCTAACAGGAGGCTTTAAAATTTTCTTTCTAGTGTCCTTCGTTTGGGAGAAAAATGCAATGGTACAAGACAGCTTTTCCTTGCCAATATCTCTCTTTTGCAAAGAGCTGCGCATTGGAAAATTCAGGGCTATGTCGTGTAGATGATGGCCTAACAGGAGGCTTTAAAATTTTCTTTCTAGTGTCCTTCGTTTGGGAGAAAAATGCAAAGGTACAAGACAGCTTTTCCTTGCCAATATCTCTCTTTTGCAAAGAGCTACGCATTGGAAAATTCAGGGCTATGTCGTGTAGATGATGGCCTAACAGGAGGCTTTAAAATTTTCTTTCTAGTGACCTTCGTTTGGGAGAAAAATGCAAAGGTACAAGACAGCTTTTCCTTGCCAATATCTCTCTTTTGCATAGAGCTGCGCATTGGAAAATTCAGGGCTATGTCGTGTAGATAATGGCCTAACAGGAGGCTTTAAAATCTTAATTCTAGTGTCCTTCGTTTGGGAGAAAAATGCAAAGGTACAAGATAGCTTTTCCTTGCCAATATCTCTCTTTTGCAAAGAGCTGCGCATTGGAAAATTCATGGCTATGCCGTGTAGATGATGGCCTAACAGGAGGCTTTAAAATTTTCTTTCTAGTGTCCTTCGTTTGGGAGAAAAATGCAATGGTACAAGACAGCTTTTCCTTGCCAATATCTCTCTTTTGCAAAGAGCTACGCATTGGAAAATTCAGGGATATGTCGTGTAGATGATGGCCTAACAGGAGGCTTTAAAATTTTCTTTCTAGTGACCTTCGTTTGGGAGAAAAATGCAAAGGTACAAGACAGCTTTTCCTTGCCAATATCTTTCTTTTGCAAAGAGCTACGCATTGGAAAATTCAGGGCTATGTCGTGTAGATGATGGCCTAACAGGAGGCTTTAAAATTTTCTTTCTAGTGACCTTCGTTTGGGAGAAAAATGCAAAGGTACAAGACAGCTTTTCCTTGCCAATATCTCTCTTTTGCAAAGAGCTACGCATTGGAAAATTCAGGGCTATGTCGTGTAGATGATGGCCTAACAGGAGGCTTTAAAATTTTCTTTCTAGTGACCTTCGTTTGGGAGAAAAATGCAAAGGTACAAGACAGCTTGTCCTTGCCAATATCTCTCTTTTGCAAAGAGCTGCGCATTGGAAAATTCAGGCCTATGTCGTGTAGATGATGTCCTAACAGGAGGCTTTAAAATTTTAATTCTAGTGTCCTTCGTTTGGGAGAAAAATGCAAAGGTACAAGACAGCTTTTCCTTGCCAATATCTCTCTTTTGCAAAGAGCTGCGCATTGGAAAATTCATGGCTATGCCGTGTAGATGATGGTCTAACAGGAGGCTTTAAAATTTTCTTTCTAGTGTCCTTCGTTTGGGAGAAAAATGCAATGGTACAAGACAGCTTTTCCTTGCCAATACCTCTCTTTTGCAAAGAGCTGGGCTTTGGAAAATTCAGGGCTATGTCGTGTAGATGATGGCCTAACAGGAGGCTTTAAAATTTTCTTTCTAGTGTCCTTCGTTTGGGAGAAAAATGCAATGGTACAATACAGCTTTTCCTTGCCAATATCTCTCTTTTGCAAAGAGCTGCGCATTGGAAAATTCAGGGCTATGTCGTGTAGATGATGGCCTAACAGGAGGCTTTAAAATTTTCTTTCTAGTGTCCTTCGTTTGGGAGAAAAATGCAAAGGTACAAGACTGCTTTTCCTTGCCAATATCTCTCTTTTGCAAAGAGCTGCGCATTGGAAAATTCAGGGCTATGTCGTGTAGATGATGGCCTAACAGGAGGCTTTAAAATTTTCTTTCTAGTGAACTTCGTTTGGGAGAAAAATGCAAAGGTACAAGACAGCTTTTCCTTGCCAATATCTCTCTTTTGCAAAGAGCTGCGCATTGGAAAATTCAGGGCTATGTCGTGTAGATGATGGCCTAACAGGAGGCTTTAAAATTTTCTTTCTAGTGTCCTTCGTTTGGGAGAAAAATGCAATGGTACAAGACAGCTTTTCCTTGCCAATATCTCTCTTTTGCAAAGAGCTGCGCATTGGAAAATTCAGGGCTATGTCGTGTAGATGATGGTCTAACAGGAGGCTTTAAAATTTTCTTTCTAGTGTCCTTCGTTTGGGAGAAAAATGCAATGGTACAAGACAGCTTTTCCTTGCCAATATCTCTCTTTTGCAAAGAGCTGGGCTTTGGAAAATTCAGGGCTATGTCGTGTAGATGATGGCCTAACAGGAGGCTTTAACATTTTCTTTCTAGTGTCCTTCGTTTGGGAGAAAAATGCAATGGTACAATACAGCTTTTCCTTGCCAGTATCTCTCTTTTGCAAAGTGCTGCGCATTGGAAAATTCAGGGCTATGTCGTGTAGATGATGGACTAACAGGAGGCTTTAAAATTTTCTTTCTAGTGTCCTTCGTTTGGGAGAAAAATGCAAAGGTACAAGACAGCTTTTCCTTGCCAATATCTCTCTTTTGCAAAGAGCTGCGCATTGGAAAATTCAGGGCTATATCGTGTAGATGATGGCCTAACAGGAGGCTTTAAAATTTTAATTCTAGTGTCCTTCGTTTGGGAGAAAAATGCAAAGGTACAAGACAGCTTTTCCTTGCCAATATCTCTCTTTTGCAAAGAGCTGCGCATTGGAAAATTCATGGCTATGCCGTGTAGATGATGGTCTAACAGGAGGCTTTAAAATTTTCTTTCTAGTGTCCTTCGTTTGGGAGAAAAATGCAATGGTACAAGACAGCTTTTCCTTGCCAATATCTCTCTTTTGCAAAGAGCTGCGCATTGGAAAATTCAGGGCTATGTCGTGTAGATGATGGCCTAACAGGAGGCTTTAAAATTTTCTTTCTAGTGTCCTTCGTTTGGGAGAAAAATGCAAAGGTACAAGACAGCTTTTCCTTGCCAATATCTCTCTTTTGCATAGAGCTGCGCATTGGAAAATTCAGGGCTATGTCGTGTAGATAATGGCCTAACAGGAGGCTTTAAAATTTTAATTCTAGTGTCCTTCGTTTGGGAGAAAAATGCAAAGGTACAAGACAGCTTTTCCTTGCCAATATCTCTCTTTTGCAAAGAGCTGCGCATTGGAAAATTCATGGCTATGCCGTGTAGATGATGGTCTAACAGGAGGCTTTAAAATTTTCTTTCTAGTGTCCTTCGTTTGGGAGAAAAATGCAATGGTACAAGACAGCTTTTCCTTGCCAATACCTCTCTTTTGCAAAGAGCTGGGCTTTGGAAAATTCAGGGCTATGTCGTGTAGATGATGGCCTAACAGGAGGCTTTAAAATTTTCTTTCTAGTGTCCTTCGTTTGGGAGAAAAATGCAATGGTACAATACAGCTTTTCCTTGCCAATATCTCTCTTTTGCAAAGAGCTGCGCATTGGAAAATTCAGGGCTATGTCGTGTAGATGATGGCCTAACAGGAGGCTTTAAAATTTTCTTTCTAGTGTCCTTCGTTTGGGAGAAAAATGCAAAGGTACAAGACAGCTTTTCCTTGCCAATATCTCTCTTTTGCAAAGAGCTACGCATTGGAAAATTCAGGGCTATGTCGTGTAGATGATGGCTTAACAGGAGGCTTTACAATTTTCTTTCTAGTGTCCTTCGTTTGGGAGAAAAATGCAATGGTACAAGACAGCTTTTCCTTGCCAATACCTCTCTTTTGCAAAGAGCTGGGCTTTGGAAAATTCAGGGCTATGTCGTGTAGATGATGGCCTAACAGGAGGCTTTAAAATTTTCTTTCTAGTGTCCTTCGTTTGGGAGAAAAATGCAATGGTACAATACAGCTTTTCCTTGCCAATATCTCTCTTTTGCAAAGAGCTGCGCATTGGAAAATTCAGGGCTATGTCGTGTAGATGATGGCCTAACAGGAGGCTTTAAAATTTTCTTTCTAGTGTCCTTCGTTTGGGAGAAAAATGCAAAGGTACAAGACTGCTTTTCCTTGCCAATATCTCTCTTTTGCAAAGAGCTGCGCATTGGAAAATTCAGGGCTATGTCGTGTAGATGATGGCCTAACAGGAGGCTTTAAAATTTTCTTTCTAGTGAACTTCGTTTGGGAGAAAAATGCAAAGGTACAAGACAGCTTTTCCTTGCCAATATCTCTCTTTTGCAAAGAGCTGCGCATTGGAAAATTCAGGGCTATGTCGTGTAGATGATGGCCTAACAGGAGGCTTTAAAATTTTCTTTCTAGTGTCCTTCGTTTGGGAGAAAAATGCAATGGTACAAGACAGCTTTTCCTTGCCAATATCTCTCTTTTGCAAAGAGCTGCGCATTGGAAAATTCAGGGCTATGTCGTGTAGATGATGGTCTAACAGGAGGCTTTAAAATTTTCTTTCTAGTGTCCTTCGTTTGGGAGAAAAATGCAATGGTACAAGACAGCTTTTCCTTGCCAGTATCTCTCTTTTGCAAAGTGCTGCGCATTGGAAAATTCAGGGCTATGTCGTGTAGATGATGGACTAACAGGAGGCTTTAAAATTTTCTTTCTAGTGTCCTTCGTTTGGGAGAAAAATGCAAAGGTACAAGACAGCTTTTCCTTGCCAATATCTCTCTTTTGCAAAGAGCTGCGCATTGGAAAATTCAGGGCTATATCGTGTAGATGATGGCCTAACAGGAGGCTTTAAAATTTTAATTCTAGTGTCCTTCGTTTGGGAGAAAAATGCAAAGGTACAAGACAGCTTTTCCTTGCCAATATCTCTCTTTTGCAAAGAGCTGCGCATTGGAAAATTCATGGCTATGCCGTGTAGATGATGGTCTAACAGGAGGCTTTAAAATTTTCTTTCTAGTGTCCTTCGTTTGGGAGAAAAATGCAATGGTACAAGACAGCTTTTCCTTGCCAATATCTCTCTTTTGCAAAGAGCTGCGCATTGGAAAATTCAGGGCTATGTCGTGTAGATGATGGCCTAACAGGAGGCTTTAAAATTTTCTTTCTAGTGTCCTTCGTTTGGGAGAAAAATGCAAAGGTACAAGACAGCTTTTCCTTGCCAATATCTCTCTTTTGCATAGAGCTGCGCATTGGAAAATTCATGGCTATGCAGTGTAGATGATGGTCTAACAGGAGGCTTTAAAATTTTCTTTCTAGTGTCCTTCGTTTGGGAGAAAAATGCAATGGTACAAGACAGCTTTTCCTTGCCAATACCTCTCTTTTGCAAAGAGCTGGGCTTTGGAAAATTCAGGGCTATGTCGTGTAGATGATGGCCTAACAGGAGGCTTTAAAATTTTCTTTCTAGTGTCCTTCGTTTGGGAGAAAAATGCAATGGTACAATACAGCTTTTCCTTGCCAATATCTCTCTTTTGCAAAGAGCTGCGCATTGGAAAATTCAGGGCTATGTCGTGTAGATGATGGCCTAACAGGAGGCTTTAAAATTTTCTTTCTAGTGTCCTTCGTTTGGGAGAAAAATGCAAAGGTACAAGACAGCTTTTCCTTGCCAATATCTCTCTTTTGCAAAGAGCTACGCATTGGAAAATTCAGGGCTATGTCGTGTAGATGATGGCTTAACAGGAGGCTTTACAATTTTCTTTCTAGTGATCTTCGTTTGGGAGAAAAATGCAAAGGTACAAGACAGCTTTTCCTTGCCAATATCTCTCTTTTGCAAAGAGCTGCGCATTGGAAAATTCAGGGCTATGTCGTGTAGATGATGGCCTAACAGGAGGCTTTAAAATTTTCTTTCTAGTGTCCTTCGTTTGGGAGAAAAATGCAAAGGTACAAGACTGCTTTTCCTTGCCAATATCTCTCTTTTGCAAAGAGCTACGCATTGGAAAATTCAGGGCTATGTCGTGTAGATGATGGCTTAACAGGAGGCTTTAAAATTTTCTTTCTAGTGACCTTCGTTTGGGAGAAAAATGCAAAGGTACAAGACCGCTTTTCCTTGCCAATATCTCTCTTTTGCAAAAAGCTGCGCATTGGAAAATTCAGTGCTATATCGTGTAGATGATGGCCTAACAGGAGGCTTTAAAATTTCAATTCTAGTGTCCTTCGTTTGGGAGAAAAATGCAAAGGTACAAGACAGCTTTTCCTTGCCAATATCTCTCTTTTGCAAAGAGCTGCGCATTGGAAAATTCATGGCTATGCCGTGTAGATGATGGTCTAACAGGAGGCTTTAAAATTTTCTTTCTAGTGTCCTTCGTTTGGGAGAAAAATGCAATGGTACAAGACAGCTTTTCCTTGCCAATATCTCTCTTTTGCAAAGAGCTGCGCATTGGAAAATTCAGGGCTATGTCGTGTAGATGATGGCCTAACAGGAGGCTTTAAAATTTTCTTTCTAGTGAACTTCGTTTGGGAGAAAAATGCAAAGGTACAAGACAGCTTTTCCTTGCCAATATCTCTCTTTTGCAAAGAGCTGCGCATTGGAAAATTCAGGGCTATGTCGTGTAGATGATGGCCTAACAGGAGGCTTTAAAATTTTCTTTCTAGTGTCCTTCGTTTGGGAGAAAAATGCAATGGTACAAGACAGCTTTTCCTTGCCAATATCTCTCTTTTGCAAAGAGCTGCGCATTGGAAAATTCAGGGCTATGTCGTGTAGATGATGGTCTAACAGGAGGCTTTAAAATTTTCTTTCTAGTGTCCTTCGTTTGGGAGAAAAATGCAATGGTACAAGACTGCTTTTCCTTGCCAATATCTCTCTTTTGCAAAGAGCTGGGCTTTGGAAAATTCAGGGCTATGTCGTGTAGATGATGGCCTAACAGGAGGCTTTAAAATTTTCTTTCTAGTGTCCTTCGTTTGGGAGAAAAATGCAATGGTACAATACAGCTTTTCCTTGCCAGTATCTCTCTTTTGCAAAGTGCTGCGCATTGGAAAATTCAGGGCTATGTCGTGTAGATGATGGCCTAACAGGAGGCTTTAAAATTTTCTTTCTAGTGTCCTTCGTTTGGGAGAAAAATGCAAAGGTACAAGACAGCTTTTCCTTGCCAATATCTCTCTTTTGCAAAGAGCTGCGCATTGGAAAATTCATGGCTATGCCGTGTAGATGATGGTCTAACAGGAGGCTTTAAAATTTTCTTTCTAGTGTCCTTCGTTTGGGAGAAAAATGCAATGGTACAAGACAGATTTTCCTTGCCAATATCTCTCTTTTGCAAAGAGCTGCGCATTGGAAAATTCAGGGCTATGTCGTGTAGATGATGGCCTAACAGGAGGCTTTAAAATTTTCTTTCTAGTGTCCTTCGTTTGGGAGAAAAATGCAAAGGTACAAGACAGCTTTTCCTTGCCAATATCTCTCTTTTGCAAAGAGCTACGCATTGGAAAATTCAGGGCTATGTCGTGTAGATGATGGCCTAACAGGAGGCTTTAAAATTTTCTTTCTAGTGACCTTCGTTTGGGAGAAAAATGCAAAGGTACAAGACAGCTTTTCCTTGCCAATATCTCTCTTTTGCATAGAGCTGCGCATTGGAAAATTCAGGGCTATGTCGTGTAGATAATGGCCTAACAGGAGGCTTTAAAATTTTAATTCTAGTGTCCTTCGTTTGGGAGAAAAATGCAAAGGTACAAGATAGCTTTTCCTTGCCAATATCTCTCTTTTGCAAAGAGCTGCGCATTGGAAAATTCATGGCTATGCCGTGTAGATGATGGTCTAACAGGAGGCTTTAAAATTTTCTTTCTAGTGTCCTTCGTTTGGGAGAAAAATGCAATGGTACAAGACAGCTTTTCCTTGCCAATATCTCTCTTTTGCAAAGAGCTGCGCATTGGAAAATTCAGGGCTATGTCGTGTAGATGATGGCCTAACAGGAGGCTTTAAAATTTTCTTTCTAGTGTCCTTCGTTTGGGAGAAAAATGCAAAGGTACAAGACAGCTTTTCCTTGCCAATATCTCTCTTTTGCATAGAGCTGCGCATTGGAAAATTCAGGGCTATGTCGTGTAGATAATGGCCTAACAGGAGGCTTTAAAATTTTAATTCTAGTGTCCTTCGTTTGGGAGAAAAATGCAAAGGTACAAGACAGCTTTTCCTTGCCAATATCTCTCTTTTGCAAAGAGCTGCGCATTGGAAAATTCATGGCTATGCCGTGTAGATGATGGTCTAACAGGAGGCTTTAAAATTTTCTTTCTAGTGTCCTTCGTTTGGGAGAAAAATGCAATGGTACAAGACAGCTTTTCCTTGCCAATACCTCTCTTTTGCAAAGAGCTGGGCTTTGGAAAATTCAGGGCTATGTCGTCTAGATGATGGCCTAACAGGAGGCTTTAAAATTTTCTTTCTAGTGTCCTTCGTTTGGGAGAAAAATGCAATGGTACAATACAGCTTTTCCTTGCCAATATCTCTCTTTTGCAAAGAGCTGCGCATTGGAAAATTCAGGGCTATGTCGTGTAGATGATGGCCTAACAGGAGGCTTTAAAATTTTCTTTCTAGTGTCCTTCGTTTGGGAGAAAAATGCAAAGGTACAAGACAGCTTTTCCTTGCCAATATCTCTCTTTTGCAAAGAGCTACGCATTGGAAAATTCAGGGCTATGTCGTGTAGATGATGGCTTAACAGGAGGCTTTACAATTTTCTTTCTAGTGTCCTTCGTTTGGGAGAAAAATGCAATGGTACAAGACAGCTTTTCCTTGCCAATACCTCTCTTTTGCAAAGAGCTGGGCTTTGGAAAATTCAGGGCTATGTCGTGTAGATGATGGCCTAACAGGAGGCTTTAAAATTTTCTTTCTAGTGTCCTTCGTTTGGGAGAAAAATGCAATGGTACAATACAGCTTTTCCTTGCCAATATCTCTCTTTTGCAAAGAGCTGCGCATTGGAAAATTCAGGGCTATGTCGTGTAGATGATGGCCTAACAGGAGGCTTTAAAATTTTCTTTCTAGTGTCCTTCGTTTGGGAGAAAAATGCAAAGGTACAAGACTGCTTTTCCTTGCCAATATCTCTCTTTTGCAAAGAGCTGCGCATTGGAAAATTCAGGGCTATGTCGTGTAGATGATGGCCTAACAGGAGGCTTTAAAATTTTCTTTCTAGTGAACTTCGTTTGGGAGAAAAATGCAAAGGTACAAGACAGCTTTTCCTTGCCAATATCTCTCTTTTGCAAAGAGCTGCGCATTGGAAAATTCAGGGCTATGTCGTGTAGATGATGGCCTAACAGGAGGCTTTAAAATTTTCTTTCTAGTGTCCTTCGTTTGGGAGAAAAATGCAATGGTACAAGACAGCTTTTCCTTGCCAATATCTCTCTTTTGCAAAGAGCTGCGCATTGGAAAATTCAGGGCTATGTCGTGTAGATGATGGTCTAACAGGAGGCTTTAAAATTTTCTTTCTAGTGTCCTTCGTTTGGGAGAAAAATGCAATGGTACAAGACAGCTTTTCCTTGCCAGTATCTCTCTTTTGCAAAGTGCTGCGCATTGGAAAATTCAGGGCTATGTCGTGTAGATGATGGACTAACAGGAGGCTTTAAAATTTTCTTTCTAGTGTCCTTCGTTTGGGAGAAAAATGCAAAGGTACAAGACAGCTTTTCCTTGCCAATATCTCTCTTTTGCAAAGAGCTGCGCATTGGAAAATTCAGGGCTATATCGTGTAGATGATGGCCTAACAGGAGGCTTTAAAATTTTAATTCTAGTGTCCTTCGTTTGGGAGAAAAATGCAAAGGTACAAGACAGCTTTTCCTTGCCAATATCTCTCTTTTGCAAAGAGCTGCGCATTGGAAAATTCATGGCTATGCCGTGTAGATGATGGTCTAACAGGAGGCTTTAAAATTTTCTTTCTAGTGTCCTTCGTTTGGGAGAAAAATGCAATGGTACAAGACAGCTTTTCCTTGCCAATATCTCTCTTTTGCAAAGAGCTGCGCATTGGAAAATTCAGGGCTATGTCGTGTAGATGATGGCCTAACAGGAGGCTTTAAAATTTTCTTTCTAGTGTCCTTCATTTGGGAGAAAAATGCAAAGGTACAAGACAGCTTTTCCTTGCCAATATCTCTCTTTTGCATAGAGCTGCGCATTGGAAAATTCAGGGCTATGTCGTGTAGATAATGGCCTAACAGGAGGCTTTAAAATTTTAATTCTAGTGTCCTTCGTTTGGGAGAAAAATGCAAAGGTACAAGACAGCTTTTCCTTGCCAATATCTCTCTTTTGCAAAGAGCTGCGCATTGGAAAATTCATGGCTATGCCGTGTAGATGATGGTCTAACAGGAGGCTTTAAAATTTTCTTTCTAGTGTCCTTCGTTTGGGAGAAAAATGCAATGGTACAAGACAGCTTTTCCTTGCCAATACCTCTCTTTTGCAAAGAGCTGGGCTTTGGAAAATTCAGGGCTATGTCGTGTAGATGATGGCCTAACAGGAGGCTTTAAAATTTTCTTTCTAGTGTCCTTCGTTTGGGAGAAAAATGCAATGGTACAATACAGCTTTTCCTTGCCAATATCTCTCTTTTGCAAAGAGCTGCGCATTGGAAAATTCAGGGCTATGTCGTGTAGATGATGGCCTAACAGGAGGCTTTAAAATTTTCTTTCTAGTGTCCTTCGTTTGGGAGAAAAATGCAAAGGTACAAGACAGCTTTTCCTTGCCAATATCTCTCTTTTGCAAAGAGCTACGCATTGGAAAATTCAGGGCTATGTCGTGTAGATGATGGCTTAACAGGAGGCTTTACAATTTTCTTTCTAGTGATCTTCGTTTGGGAGAAAAATGCAAAGGTACAAGACAGCTTTTCCTTGCCAATATCTCTCTTTTGCAAAGAGCTGCGCATTGGAAAATTCAGGGCTATGTCGTGTAGATGATGGCCTAACAGGAGGCTTTAAAATTTTCTTTCTAGTGTCCTTCGTTTGGGAGAAAAATGCAAAGGTACAAGACTGCTTTTCCTTGCCAATATCTCTCTTTTGCAAAGAGCTACGCATTGGAAAATTCAGGGCTATGTCGTGTAGATGATGGCTTAACAGGAGGCTTTAAAATTTTCTTTCTAGTGACCTTCGTTTGGGAGAAAAATGCAAAGGTACAAGACCGCTTTTCCTTGCCAATATCTCTCTTTTGCAAAAAGCTGCGCATTGGAAAATTCAGTGCTATATCGTGTAGATGATGGCCTAACAGGAGGCTTTAAAATTTCAATTCTAGTGTCCTTCGTTTGGGAGAAAAATGCAAAGGTACAAGACAGCTTTTCCTTGCCAATATCTCTCTTTTGCAAAGAGCTGCGCATTGGAAAATTCATGGCTATGCCGTGTAGATGATGGTCTAACAGGAGGCTTTAAAATTTTCTTTCTAGTGTCCTTCGTTTGGGAGAAAAATGCAATGGTACAAGACAGCTTTTCCTTGCCAATATCTCTCTTTTGCAAAGAGCTGCGCATTGGAAAATTCAGGGCTATGTCGTGTAGATGATGGCCTAACAGGAGGCTTTAAAATTTTCTTTCTAGTGAACTTCGTTTGGGAGAAAAATGCAAAGGTACAAGACAGCTTTTCCTTGCCAATATCTCTCTTTTGCAAAGAGCTGCGCATTGGAAAATTCAGGGCTATGTCGTGTAGATGATGGCCTAACAGGAGGCTTTAAAATTTTCTTTCTAGTGTCCTTCGTTTGGGAGAAAAATGCAATGGTACAAGACAGCTTTTCCTTGCCAATATCTCTCTTTTGCAAAGAGCTGCGCATTGGAAAATTCAGGGCTATGTCGTGTAGATGATGGTCTAACAGGAGGCTTTAAAATTTTCTTTCTAGTGTCCTTCGTTTGGGAGAAAAATGCAATGGTACAAGACTGCTTTTCCTTGCCAATATCTCTCTTTTGCAAAGAGCTGCGCATTGGAAAATTCAGGGCTATGTCGTGTAGATGATGGCCTAACAGGAGGCTTTAAAATTTTCTTTCTAGTGTCCTTCGTTTGGGAGAAAAATGCAATGGTACAAGAAAGCTTTTCCTTGCCAATATCTCTCTTTTGCAAAGAGCTGCGCATTGGAAAATTCAGGGCTATGTCGTGTAGATGATGACCTAACAGGAGGCTTTAAAATTTTAATTCTAGTGTCCTTCGTTTGGGAGAAAAATGCAAAGGTACAAGACAGCTTTTCCTTGCCAATATCTCTCTTTTGCAAAGAGCTGCGCATTGGAAAATTCAGGGCTATGTCGTGTAGATGATGGCCTAACAGGAGGCTTTAAAATTTTCTTTCTAGTGTCCTTCGTTTGGGAGAAAAATGCAAAGGTACAAGACAGCTTTTCCTTGCCAATATCTCTCTTTTGCAAAGAGCTGCGCATTGGAAAATTCAGGGCTATGTCGTGTAGATGATGGTCTAACAGGAGGCTTTAAAATTTTAATTCTAGTGTCCTTCGTTTGGGAGAAAAATGCAATGGTACAAGACAGCTTTTCCTTGCCAATATCTCTCTTTTGCAAAGAGCTGCGCTTTATAAAATTCTGGGCTATGTCGTGTAGATGATGGCCTAACAGGAGGCTTTAAAATTTTCTTTCTAGTGTCCTTCGTTTGGGAGAAAAATGCAAAGGTACAAGACAGCTTTTCCTTGCCAATATCTCTCGTTTGCAATGAGCTGCGTATTGGAAAATTCAGGGCTATATCGTGTAGATGATGGCCTAACAGGAGGCTTTAAAATTTTAATTCTAGTGTCCTTCGTTTGGGAGAAAAATGCAATGGTACAAGACAGCTTTTCCTTGCCAATATCTCTCTTTTGCAAAGAGCTGCGCATTGGAAAATTCAGGGCTCTGTCGTGTAGATGATGGTCTAACAGGAGGCTTTAAAATTTTCTTTCTAGTGTCCTTCGTTTGGGAGAAAAATGCAATGGTACAATACAGCTTTTCCTTGCCAATATCTCTCTTTTGCAAAGAGCTGCGCATTGGAAAATTCAGGGCTATGTCGTGTAGATGATGGCCTAACAGGAGGCTTTAAAATTTTCATTCTAGTGTCCTTCGTTTGGGAGAAAAATGCAAAGGTGCAAGACAGCTTTTCCTTGCCAATATCTCTCTTTTGCAAAGAGCTACGCATTGGAAAATTCAGGGCTATGCCGTGTAGATGAAGCACTAACAGGAGGGTTTAAAATTTTCATTCTAGTGTCCTTCGTTTGGGAGAAAAATGCAAAGGTATAAAGACAGCTTTTCCTTGCCAATATCTCTCTTTTGCAAAGAGCTGCGCATTGGAAAATTCAGGGCTATGTCGTGTAGATGATGGCCTAACAGGAGGCTTTAAAATTTTCTTTCTAGTGTCCTTCGTTTGGGAGAAAAATGCAATGGTACAAGAAAGCTTTTCCTTGCCAATATCTCTCTTTTGCAAAGAGCTGCGCATTGGAAAATTCAGGGCTATGTCGTGTAGATGATGGCCTAACAGGAGGCTTTAAAATTTTCTTTCTAGTGTCCTTCGTTTGGGAGAAAAATGCAAAGGTACAAGACAGCTTTTCCTTGCCAATATCTCTCTTTTGCAAAGAGCTACGCATTGGAAAATTCAGGGCTATGTCGTGTAGATGATGGCCTAACAGGAGGCTTTAAAATTTTCTTTCTAGTGACCTTCGTTTGGGAGAAAAATGCAAAGGTACAAGACAGCTTTTCCTTGCCAATATCTCTCTTTTGCAAAGAGCTGCGCATTGGAATATTCAGGGCTATGTCGTGTAGATGATGGCCTAACAGGAGGCTTTAAAATTTTAATTCTAGTGTCCTTCGTTTGGGAGAAAAATGCAAAGGTACAAGACAGCTTTTCCTTGCCAATATCTCTCTTTTGCAAAGAGCTGCGCATTGGAAAATTCAGGGCTATGTCGTGTAGATGATGGCCTAACAGGAGGCTTTAAAATTTTCTTTCTAGTGTCCTTCGTTTGGGAGAAAAATGCAATGGTACAAGACAGCTTTTCCTTGCCAATATCTCTCTTTTGCAAAGAGCTGCGCATTGGAAAATTCAGGGCTATGTCGTGTAGATGATGGTCTAACAGGAGGCTTTAAAATTTTCTTTCTAGTGTCCTTCGCTTGGGAGAAAAATGCAATGGTACAAGACAGCTTTTCCTTGCCAATATCTCTCTTTTGCAAAGAGCTGCGCATTGGAAAATTCAGGGCTATGTCGTGTAGATGATGGCCTAACAGGAGGCTTTAAAATTTTCTTTCTAGTGTCCTTCGTTTGGGAGAAAAATGCAAAGGTACAAGACAGCTTTTCCTTGCCAATATCTCTCGTTTGCAAAGAGCTGCGTATTGGAAAATTCAGGGCTATATCGTGTAGATGATGGCCTAACAGGAGGCTTTAAAATTTTAATTCTAGTGTCCTTCGTTTGGGAGAAAAATGCAATGGTACAAGACAGCTTTTCCTTGCCAATATCTCTCTTTTGCAAAGAGCTGCGCATTGGAAAATTCAGGGCTATGTCGTGTAGATGATGGTCTAACAGGAGGCTTTAAAATTTTCTTTCTAGTGTCCTTCGTTTGGGAGAAAAATGCAATGGTACAAGACAGCTTTTCCTTGCCAATATCTCTCTTTTGCAAAGAGCTGCGCATTGGAAAATTCAGGGCTATATCGTGTAGATGATGGCCTAACAGGAGGCTTTAAAATTTTCTTTCTAGTGTCCTTCGTTTGGGAGAAAAATGCAATGGTACAAGACAGCTTTTCCTTGCCAATATCTCTCTTTTGCAAAGAGCTGCGCATTGGAAAATTCAGGGCTATGTCGTGTAGATGATGGCTTAACAGGAGGCTTTAAAATTTTCTTTCTAGTGACCTTCGTTTGGGAGAAAAATGCAAAGGTACAAGACAGCTTTTCCTTGCCAATATCTCTCTTTTGCAAAGAGCTGCGCATTGGAATATTCAGGGCTATGTCGTGTAGATGATGGCCTAACAGGAGGCTTTAAAATTTTCTTTCTAGTGTCCTTCGTTTGGGAGAAAAATGCAAAGGTACAAGACAGCTTTTCCTTGCCAATATCTCTCGTTTGCAATGAGCTGCGTATTGGAAAATTCAGGGCTATATCGTGTAGATGATGGCCTAACAGGAGGCTTTAAAATTTTAATTCTAGTGTCCTTCGTTTGGGAGAAAAATGCAATGGTACAAGACAGCTTTTCCTTGCCAATATCTCTCTTTTGCAAAGAGCTGCGCATTGGAAAATTCAGGGCTCTGTCGTGTAGATGATGGTCTAACAGGAGGCTTTAAAATTTTCTTTCTAGTGTCCTTCGTTTGGGAGAAAAATGCAATGGTACAATACAGCTTTTCCTTGCCAATATCTCTCTTTTGCAAAGAGCTGCGCATTGGAAAATTCAGGGCTATGTCGTGTAGATGATGGCCTAACAGGAGGCTTTAAAATTTTCATTCTAGTGTCCTTCGTTTGGGAGAAAAATGCAAAGGTGCAAGACAGCTTTTCCTTGCCAATATCTCTCTTTTGCAAAGAGCTACGCATTGGAAAATTCAGGGCTATGCCGTGTAGATGAAGCACTAACAGGAGGGTTTAAAATTTTCATTCTAGTGTCCTTCGTTTGGGAGAAAAATGCAAAGGTATAAAGACAGCTTTTCCTTGCCAATATCTCTCTTTTGCAAAGAGCTGCGCATTGGAAAATTCAGGGCTATGTCGTGTAGATGATGGCCTAACAGGAGGCTTTAAAATTTTCTTTCTAGTGTCCTTCGTTTGGGAGAAAAATGCAATGGTACAAGAAAGCTTTTCCTTGCCAATATCTCTCTTTTGCAAAGAGCTGCGCATTGGAAAATTCAGGGCTATGTCGTGTAGATGATGGCCTAACAGGAGGCTTTAAAATTTTCTTTCTAGTGTCCTTCGTTTGGGAGAAAAATGCAAAGGTACAAGACAGCTTTTCCTTGCCAATATCTCTCTTTTGCAAAGAGCTACGCATTGGAAAATTCAGGGCTATGTCGTGTAGATGATGGCCTAACAGGAGGCTTTAAAATTTTCTTTCTAGTGACCTTCGTTTGGGAGAAAAATGCAAAGGTACAAGACAGCTTTTCCTTGCCAATATCTCTCTTTTGCAAAGAGCTGCGCATTGGAATATTCAGGGCTATGTCGTGTAGATGATGGCCTAACAGGAGGCTTTAAAATTTTAATTCTAGTTTCCTTCGTTTGGGAGAAAAATGCAAAGGTACAAGACAGCTTTTCCTTGCCAATATCTCTCTTTTGCAAAGAGCTGCGCATTGGAAAATTCAGGGCTATGTCGTGTAGATGATGGCCTAACAGGAGGCTTTAAAATTTTCTTTCTAGTGTCCTTCGTTTGGGAGAAAAATGCAATGGTACAAGACAGCTTTTCCTTGCCAATATCTCTCTTTTGCAAAGAGCTGCGCATTGGAAAATTCAGGGCTATGTCGTGTAGATGATGGTCTAACAGGAGGCTTTAAAATTTTCTTTCTAGTGTCCTTCGCTTGGGAGAAAAATGCAATGGTACAAGACAGCTTTTCCTTGCCAATATCTCTCTTTTGCAAAGAGCTGCGCATTGGAAAATTCAGGGCTATGTCGTGTAGATGATGGCCTAACAGGAGGCTTTAAAATTTTCTTTCTAGTGTCCTTCGTTTGGGAGAAAAATGCAAAGGTACAAGACAGCTTTTCCTTGCCAATATCTCTCGTTTGCAAAGAGCTGCGTATTGGAAAATTCAGGGCTATATCGTGTAGATGATGGCCTAACAGGAGGCTTTAAAATTTTAATTCTAGTGTCCTTCGTTTGGGAGAAAAATGCAATGGTACAAGACAGCTTTTCCTTGCCAATATCTCTCTTTTGCAAAGAGCTGCGCATTGGAAAATTCAGGGCTATGTCGTGTAGATGATGGTCTAACAGGAGGCTTTAAAATTTTCTTTCTAGTGTCCTTCGTTTGGGAGAAAAATGCAATGGTACAAGACAGCTTTTCCTTGCCAATATCTCTCTTTTGCAAAGAGCTGCGCATTGGAAAATTCAGGGCTATATCGTGTAGATGATGGCCTAACAGGAGGCTTTAAAATTTTCTTTCTAGTGTCCTTCGTTTGGGAGAAAAATGCAATGGTACAAGACAGCTTTTCCTTGCCAATATCTCTCTTTTGCAAAGAGCTGCGCATTGGAAAATTCAGGGCTATGTCGTGTAGATGATGGCTTAACAGGAGGCTTTAAATTTTCTTTCTAGTGACCTTCGTTTGGGAGAAAAATGCAAAGGTACAAGACAGCTTTTCCTTGCCAATATCTCTCTTTTGCAAAGAGCTGCGCATTGGAATATTCAGGGCTATGTCGTGTAGATGATGGCCTAACAGGAGGCTTTAAAATTTTAATTCTAGTTTCCTTCGTTTGGGAGAAAAATGCAAAGGTACAAGACAGCTTTTCCTTGCCAATATCTCTCTTTTGCAAAGAGCTGCGCATTGGAAAATTCAGGGCTATATCGTGTAGATGATGGCCTAACAGGAGGCTTTAAAATTTTAATTCTAGTGTCCTTCGTTTGGAAGAAAAATGCAAAGGTACAAGACAGCTTTTCCTTGCCAATATCTCTCTTTTGCAAAGAGCTGCGCATTGGAAAATTCATGGCTATGCCGTGTAGATGATGGTCTAACAGGAGGCTTTAAAATTTTCTTTCTAGTGTCCTTCGTTTGGGAGAAAAATGCAAAGGTACAAGACAGCTTTTCCTTGCCAATATCTCTCGTTTGCAAAGAGCTGCGCATTGGAAAATTCAGGGCTATATCGTGTAGATGATGGCCTAACAGGAGGCTTTAAAATTTTAATTCTAGTGTCCTTCGTTTGGGAGAAAAATGCAATGGTACAAGACAGCTTTTCCTTGCCAATATCTCTCTTTTGCAAAGAGCTGCGCATTGGAAAATTCAGGGCTCTGTCGTGTAGATGATGGTCTAACAGGAGGCTTTAAAATTTTCTTTCTAGTGTCCTTCGTTTGGGAGAAAAATGCAATGGTACAACACAGCTTTTTCTTGCCAATAGCTCTCTTTTGCAAAGAGCTGCGCATTGGAAAATTCAGGGCTATGTCGTGTAGATGATGGCCTAACAGGAGGCTTTAAAATTTTAATTCTAGTGTCCTTCGTTTGGGAGAAAAATGCAAAGGTACAAGACAGCTTTTCCTTGCCAATATCTCTTTTGCAAAGAGCTACGCATTGGAAAATTCAGGGCTATGTCGTGTAGATGATGGCCTAACAGGAGGCTTTAAAATTTTCTTTCTAGTGACCTTCGTTTGGGAGAAAAATGCAAAGGTACAAGACAGCTTTTCCTTGCCAATATCTCTCTTTTGCAAAGAGCTGCGCATTGGAAAATTCAGGGCTATGTCGTGTAGATGATGGCCTAACAGGAGGCTTTAAAATTTTCTTTCTAGTGTCCTTCGTTTGGGAGAAAAATGCAATGGTACAAGAAAGCTTTTCCTTGCCAATATCTCTCTTTTGCAAAGAGCTGCGCATTGGAAAATTCAGGGCTATGTCGTGTAGATGATGGCCTAACAGGAGGCTTTAAAATTTTAATTCTAGTGTCCTTCGTTTGGGAGAAAAATGCAATGGTACAAGACAGCTTTTCCTTGCCAATATCTCTCTTTTGCAAAGAGCTGCGCATTGGAAAATTCAGGGCTATGTCGTGTAGATGATGGCCTAACAGGAGGCTTTAAAATTTTCTTTCTAGTGTCCTTCGTTTGGGAGAAAAATGCAAAGGTACAAGACAGCTTTTCCTTGCCAATATCTCTCTTTTGCAAAGAGCTGCGCATTGGAAAATTCAGGGCTATATCGTGTAGATGATGGCCTAACAGGAGGCTTTAAAATTTTCTTTCTAGTGTCCTTCGTTTGGGAGAAAAATGCAAAGGTACAAGACAGCTTTTCCTTGCCAATATCTCTCTTTTGCAAAGAGCTGCGCATTGGAAAATTCAGGGCTATGTCGTGTAGATGATGGCCTAACAGGAGGCTTTAAAATTTTCTTTCTAGTGTCCTTCGTTTGGGAGAAAAATGCAATGGTACAAGAAAGCTTTTCCTTGCCAATATCTCTCTTTTGCAAAGAGCTGCGCATTGGAAAATTCAGGGCTATGTCGTGTAGATGATGGTCTAACAGGAGGCTTTAAAATTTTCTTTCTAGTGTCCTTCGTTTGGGAGAAAAATGCAATGGTACAAGACAGCTTTTCCTTGCCAATATCTCTCTTTTGCAAAGAGCTGCGCATTGGAAAATTCAGGGCTATGTCGTGTAGATGATGGCCTAACAGGAGGCTTTAAAATTTTAATTCTAGTGTCCTTCGTTTGGGAGAAAAATGCAATGGTACAAGACAGCTTTTCCTTGCCAATATCTCTCTTTTGCAAAGAGCTACGCATTGGAAAATTCAGGGCTATGTCGTGAAGATGATGGCCTAACAGGAGGCTTTAAAATTTTCTTTCTAGTGACCTTCGTTTGGGAGAAAAATGCAAAGGTACAAGACAGCTTTTCCTTGCCAATATCTCTCTTTTGCAAAGAGCTGCGCATTGGAAAATTCAGGGCAATGTCGTGTAGATGATGGCCTAACAGGAGGCTTTAAAATTTTAATTCTAGTGTCCTTCGTTTGGGAGAAAAATGCAATGGTACAAGAAAGCTTTTCCTTGCCAATATCTCTCTTTTGCAAAGAGCTGCGCATTGTAAAATTCAGGGCTATGTCGTGTAGATGATGACCTAACAGGAGGCTTTAAAATTTTAATTCTAGTGTCCTTCGTTTGGGAGAAAAATGCAAAGGTACAAGACAGCTTTTCCTTGCCAATATCTCTCTTTTGCAAAGAGCTGCGCATTGGAAAATTCAGGGCTATATCGTGTAGATGATGGCCTAACAGGAGGCTTTAAAATTTTCTTTCTAGTGTCCTTCGTTTGGGAGAAAAATGCAATGGTACAAGAAAGCTTTTCCTTGCCAATATCTCTCTTTTGCAAAGAGCTGCGCATTGGAAAATTCAGGGTTATATCGTGTAGATGATGGCCTAACAGGAGGCTTTAAAATTTTAATTCTAGTGTCCTTCGTTTGGGAGAAAAATGCAAAGGTACAAGACAGCTTTTCCTTGCCAATATCTCTCTTTTGCAAAGAGCTGCGCATTGGAAAATTCATGGCTATGCCGTGTAGATGATGGTCTAACAGGAGGCTTTAAAATTTTCTTTCTAGTGTCCTTCGTTTGGGAGAAAAATGCAATGGTACAAGACAGCTTTACCTTGCCAATATCTCTCTTTTGCAAAGAGCTGCGCATTGGAAAATTCAGGGCTATGTCGTGTAGATGATGGCCTAACAGGAGGCTTTAACATTTTCTTTCTAGTGTCCTTCGTTTGGGAGAAAAATGCAAAGGTACAAGACAGCTTTTCCTTGCCAATATCTCTCTTTTGCAAAGAGCTACGCATTGGAAAATTCAGGGCTATGTCGTGTAGATGATGGCCTAACAGGAGGCTTTAAAATTTTCTTTCTAGTGTCCTTCGTTTGGGAGAAAAATGCAATGGTACAAGAAAGCTTTTCCTTGCCAATATCTCTCTTTTGCAAAGAGCTGCGCATTGGAAAATTCAGGGCTATGTCGTGTAGATGATGGCCTAACAGGAGGCTTTAAAATTTTCTTTCTAGTGTCCTTCGTTTGGGAGAAAAATGCAAAGGTACAAGACAGCTTTTCCTTGCCAATATCTCTCTTTTGTAAAGAGCTACGCATTGGAAAATTCAGGACTATGTCGTGTAGATGATGGCCTAACAGGAGGCTTTAAAATTTTCTTTCTAGTGACCTTCGTTTGGGAGAAAAATGCAAAGGTACCTGACAGCTTTTCCTTGCCAATATCTCTCTTTTGCAAAGAGCTGCGCATTGGAAAATTCAGGGCTATGTCGTGTAGATGATGGCCTAACAGGCGGCTTTAAAATTTTAATTCTAGTGTCCTTCGTTTGGGAGAAAAATGCAAAGGTACAAGACAGCTTTTCCTTGCCAATATCTCTCTTTTGCAAAGAGCTACGCATTGGAAAATTCAGGGCTATGTCGTGTAGATGATGGCCTAACAGGAGGCTTTAAAATTTTCTTTCTAGTGACCTTCGTTTGGGAGAAAAATGCAAAGGTACAAGACAGCTTTTCCTTGCCAATATCTCTCTTTTGCAAAGAGCTGCGCATTGGAAAATTCAGGGCTATGTCGTGTAGATGATGGCCTAACAGGAGGCTTTAAAATTTTCTTTCTAGTGTCCTTCGTTTGGGAGAAAAATGCAATGGTACAAGAAAGCTTTTCCTTGCCAATATCTCTCTTTTGCAAAGAGCTGCTCATTGGAAAATTCAGGGTTATATCGTGTAGATGATGGCCTAACAGGAGGCTTTAAAATTTTAATTCTAGTGTCCTTCGTTTGGGAGAAAAATGCAAAGGTACAAGACAGCTTTTCCTTGCCAATATCTCTCTTTTGCAAAGAGCTGCGCATTGGAAAATTCATGGCTATGCCGTGTAGATGATGGTCTAACAGGAGGCTTTAAAATTTTCTTTCTAGTGTCCTTCGTTTGGGAGAAAAATGCAATGGTACAAGACAGCTTTACCTTGCCAATATCTCTCTTTTGCAAAGAGCTGCGCATTGGAAAATTCAGGGCTATGTCGTGTAGATGATGGCCTAACAGGAGGCTTTAACATTTTCTTTCTAGTGTCCTTCGTTTGGGAGAAAAATGCAAAGGTACAAGACAGCTTTTCCTTGCCAATATCTCTCTTTTGCAAAGAGCTACGCATTGGAAAATTCAGGGCTATGTCGTGTAGATGATGGCCTAACAGGAGGCTTTAAAATTTTCTTTCTAGTGTCCTTCGTTTGGGAGAAAAATGCAATGGTACAAGAAAGCTTTTCCTTGCCAATATCTCTCTTTTGCAAAGAGCTGCGCAATGGAAAATTCAGGGCTATGTCGTGTAGATGATGGCCTAACAGGAGGCTTTAAAATTTTCTTTCTAGTGTCCTTCGTTTGGGAGAAAAATGCAAAGGTACAAGACAGCTTTTCCTTGCCAATATCTCTCTTTTGTAAAGAGCTACGCATTGGAAAATTCAGGACTATGTCGTGTAGATGATGGCCTAACAGGAGGCTTTAAAATTTTCTTTCTAGTGACCTTCGTTTGGGAGAAAAATGCAAAGGTACCTGACAGCTTTTCCTTGCCAATATCTCTCTTTTGCAAAGAGCTGCGCATTGGAAAATTCAGGGCTATGTCGTGTAGATGATGGCCTAACAGGCGGCTTTAAAATTTTAATTCTAGTGTCCTTCGTTTGGGAGAAAAATGCAAAGGTACAAGACAGCTTTTCCTTGCCAATATCTCTCTTTTGCAAAGAGCTACGCATTGGAAAATTCAGGGCTATGTCGTGTAGATGATGGCCTAACAGGAGGCTTTAAAATTTTCTTTCTAGTGACCTTCGTTTGGGAGAAAAATGCAAAGGTACAAGACAGCTTTTCCTTGCCAATATCTCTCTTTTGCAAAGAGCTGCGCATTGGAAAATTCAGGGCTATGTCGTGTAGATGATGGCCTAACAGGAGGCTTTAAAATTTTCTTTCTAGTGTCCTTCGTTTGGGAGAAAAATGCAATGGTACAAGAAAGCTTTTCCTTGCCAATATCTCTCTTTTGCAAAGAGCTGCGCATTGGAAAATTCAGGGCTATGTCGTGTAGATGATGGCCTAACAGGAGGCTTTAAAATTTTAATTCTAGTGTCCTTCGTTTGGGAGAAAAATGCAATGGTACAAGACAGCTTTTCCTTGCCAATATCTCTCTTTTGCAAAGAGCTACGCATTGGAAAATTCAGGGCTATGTCGTGTAGATGATGGCCTAAAAGGAGGCTTTAAAATTTTCTTTCTAGTGACCTTCGTTTGGGAGAAAAATGCAAAGGTACAAGACAGCTTTTCCTTGCCAATATCTCTCTTTTGCAAAGAGCTACGCATTGGAAAATTCAGGGCTATGTCGTGTAGATGATGGCCTAACAGGAGGCTTTAAAATTTTCTTTCTAGTGACCTTCGTTTGGGAGAAAAATGCAAAGGTACAAGACAGCTTTTCCTTGCCAATATCTCTCTTTTGCAAAGAGCTGCGCATTGGAAAATTCAGGGCTATGTCGTGTAGATGATGGCCTAACAGGAGGCTTTAAAATTTTCTTTCTAGTGTCCTTCGTTTGGGAGAAAAATGCAATGGTACAAGAAAGCTTTTCCTTGCCAATATCTCTCTTTTGCAAAGAGCTGCGCATTGGAAAATTCAGGGCTATGTCGTGTAGATGATGGCCTAACAGGAGGCTTTAAAATTTTCTTTCTAGTGTCCTTCGTTTGGGAGAAAAATGCAAAGGTACAAGACAGCTTTTCCTTGCCAATATCTCTCTTTTGTAAAGAGCTACGCATTGGAAAATTCAGGACTATGTCGTGTAGATGATGGCCTAACAGGAGGCTTTAAAATTTTCTTTCTAGTGACCTTCGTTTGGGAGAAAAATGCAAAGGTACCTGACAGCTTTTCCTTGCCAATATCTCTCTTTTGCAAAGAGCTGCGCATTGGAAAATTCTGGGCTATGTCGTGTAGATGATGGCCTAACAGGAGGCTTTAAAATTTTAATTCTAGTGTCCTTCGTTTGGGAGAAAAATGCAAAGGTACAAGACAGCTTTTCCTTGCCAATATCTCTCTTTTGCAAAGAGCTACGCATTGGAAAATTCAGGGCTATGTCGTGTAGATGATGGCCTAACAGGAGGCTTTAAAATTTTCTTTCTAGTGACCTTCGTTTGGGAGAAAAATGCAAAGGTACAAGACAGCTTTTCCTTGCCAATATCTCTCTTTTGCAAAGAGCTGCGCATTGGAAAATTCAGGGCTATGTCGTGTAGATGATGGCCTAACAGGAGGCTTTAAAATTTTCTTTCTAGTGTCCTTCGTTTGGGAGAAAAATGCAATGGTACAAGAAAGCTTTTCCTTGCCAATATCTCTCTTTTGCAAAGAGCTGCGCATTGGAAAATTCAGGGCTATGTCGTGTAGATGATGGCCTAACAGGAGGCTTTAAAATTTTAATTCTAGTGTCCTTCGTTTGGGAGAAAAATGCAATGGTACAAGACAGCTTTTCCTTGCCAATATCTCTCTTTTGCAAAGAGCTACGCATTGGAAAATTCAGGGCTATGTCGTGTAGATGATGGCCTAAAAGGAGGCTTTAAAATTTTCTTTCTAGTGACCTTCGTTTGGGAGAAAAATGCAAAGGTACAAGACAGCTTTTCCTTGCCAATATCTCTCTTTTGCAAAGAGCTGCGCATTGGAAAATTCAGGGCTATGTCGTGTAGATGATGGCCTAACAGGAGGCTTTAAAATTTTCTTTCTAGAGTCCTTCGTTTGGGAGAAAAATGCAATGGTACAAGAAAGCTTTTCCTTGCCAATATCTCTCTTTTGCAAAGAGCTGCGCATTGGAAAATTCAGGGCTATGTCGTGTAGATGATGGCCTAACAGGAGGCTTTAAAATTGTAATTCTAGTGTCCTTCGTTTTGGAGAAAAATGCAAAGGTACAAGACAGCTTTTCCTTGCCAATATCTCTCTTTTGCAAAGAGCTACGCATTGGAAAATTCAGGGCTATGTCGTGTAGATGATGGCCTAACAGGAGGCTTTAAAATTTTCTTTCTAGTGACCTTCGTTTGGGAGAAAAATGCAAAGGTACAAGACAGCTTTTCCTTGCCAATATCTCTCTTTTGCAAAGAGCTGCGCATTGGAAAATTCAGGGCTATGTCGTGTAGATGATGGCCTAACAGGAGGCTTTAAAATTTTCTTTCTAGTGTCCTTCGTTTGGGAGAAAAATGCAATGGTACAAGAAAGCTTTTCCTTGCCAATATCTCTCTTTTGCAAAGAGCTGCGCATTGGAAAATTCAGGGCTATGTCGTGTAGATGATGGCCTAACAGGAGGCTTTAAAATTTTAATTCTAGTGTCCTTCGTTTGGGAGAAAAATGCAATGGTACAAGACAGCTTTTCCTTGCCAATATCTCTCTTTTGCAAAGAGCTGCGCATTGGAAAATTCAGGGCTATGTCGTGTAGATGATGGTCTAACAGGAGGCTTTAAAATTTTCTTTCTAGTGTCCTTCGTTTGGGAGAAAAATGCAATGGTACAAGACAGCTTTTCCTTGCCAATATCTCTCTTTTGCAAAGAGCTGCGCATTGGAAAATTCAGGGCTATGTCGTGTAGATGATGGCCTAACAGGAGGCTTTAAAATTTTCTTTCTAGTGTCCTTCGTTTGGGAGAAAAATGCAAAGGTACAAGACAGCTTTTCCTTGCCAATATCTCTCTTTTGCAAAGAGCTGCGCATTGGAAAATTCAGGGCTATATCGTGTAGATGATGGCCTAACAGGAGGCTTTAAAATTTTCTTTCTAGTGTCCTTCGTTTGGGAGAAAAATGCAAAGGTACAAGACAGCTTTTCCTTGCCAATATCTCTCTTTTGCAAAGAGCTGCGCATTGGAAAATTCATGGCTATACCGTGTAGATGATGGTCTAACAGGAGGCTTTAAAATTTTAATTCTAGTGTCCTTCGTTTGGGAGAAAAATGCAAAGGTACAAGACAGCTTTTCCTTGCCAATATCTCTCTTTTGCAAAGAGCTGCGCTTTGGAAAATTCAGGGCTATGTCGTGTAGATGATGGCCTAACAGGAGGCTTTAAAATTTTCTTTCTAGTGTCCTTCGTTTGGGAGAAAAATGCAATGGTACAAGAAAGCTTTTCCTTGCCAATATCTCTCTTTTGCAAAGAGCTGCGCATTGGAAAATTCAGGGCTATGTCGTGTAGATGATGGTCTAACAGGAGGCTTTAAAATTTTCTTTCTAGTGTCCTTCGTTTGGGAGAAAAATGCAATGGTACAAGACAGCTTTTCCTTGCCAATATCTCTCTTTTGCAAAGAGCTGCGCATTGGAAAATTCAGGGCTATGTCGTGTAGATGATGGCCTAACAGGAGGCTTTAAAATTTTAATTCTAGTGTCCTTCGTTTGGGAGAAAAATGCAATGGTACAAGACAGCTTTTCCTTGCCAATATCTCTCTTTTGCAAAGAGCTACGCATTGGAAAATTCAGGGCTATGTCGTGTAGATGATGGCCTAAAAGGAGGCTTTAAAATTTTCTTTCTAGTGACCTTCGTTTGGGAGAAAAATGCAAAGGTACAAGACAGCTTTTCCTTGCCAATATCTCTCTTTTGCAAAGAGCTGCGCATTGGAAAATTCAGGGCTATGTCGTGTAGATGATGGCCTAACAGGAGGCTTTAAAATTTTCTTTCTAGTGTCCTTCGTTTGGGAGAAAAATGCAATGGTACAAGAAAGCTTTTCCTTGCCAATATCTCTCTTTTGCAAAGAGCTACGCATTGGAAAATTCAGGGCTATGTCGTGTAGATGATGGCCTAACAGGAGGCTTTAAAATTTTCTTTCTAGTGACCTTCGTTTGGGAGAAAAATGCAAAGGTACAAGACAGCTTTTCCTTGCCAATATCTCTCTTTTGCAAAGAGCTGCGCATTGGAAAATTCAGGGCTATGTCGTGTAGATGATGGCCTAACAGGAGGCTTTAAAATTTTCTTTCTAGTGTCCTTCGTTTGGGAGAAAAATGCAATGGTACAAGAAAGCTTTTCCTTGCCAATATCTCTCTTTTGCAAAGAGCTGCGCATTGGAAAATTCAGGGCTATGTCGTGTAGATGATGGCCTAACAGGAGGCTTTAAAATTTTAATTCTAGTGTTCTTCGTTTGGGAGAAAAATGCAATGGTACAAGACAGCTTTTCCTTGCCAATATCTCTCTTTTGCAAAGAGCTGCGCATTGGAAAATTCAGGGCTATGTCGTGTAGATGATGGTCTAACAGGAGGCTTTAAAATTTTCTTTCTAGTGTCCTTCGTTTGGGAGAAAAATGCAATGGTACAAGACAGCTTTTCCTTGCCAATATCTCTCTTTTGCAAAGAGCTGCGCATTGGAAAATTCAGGGCTATGTCGTGTAGATGATGGCCTAACAGGAGGCTTTAAAATTTTCTTTCTAGTGTCCTTCGTTTGGGAGAAAAATGCAAAGGTACAAGACAGCTTTTCCTTGCCATTATCTCTCTTTTGCAAAGAGCTGCGCATTGGAAAATTCAGGGCTATATCGTGTAGATGATGGCCTAACAGGAGGCTTTAAAATTTTCTTTCTAGTGTCCTTCGTTTGGGAGAAAAATGCAAAGGTACAAGACAGCTTTTCCTTGCCAATATCTCTCTTTTGCAAAGAGCTGCGCATTGGAAAATTCATGGCTATGCCGTGTAGATGATGGTCTAACAGGAGGCTTTAAAATTTTCTTTCTAGTGTCCTTCGTTTGGGAGAAAAATGCAATGGTACAAGACAGCTTTTCCTTGCCAATATCTCTCTTTTGCAAAGAGCTGCGCATTGGAAAATTCAGGGCTATGTCGTGTAGATGATGGCCTAACAGGAGGCTTTAAAATTTTAATTCTAGTGTCCTTCGTTTGGGAGAAAAATGCAATGGTACAAGACAGCTTTTCCTTGCCAATATCTCTCTTTTGCAAAGAGCTACGCATTGGAAAATTCAGGGCTATGTCGTGTAGATGATGGCCTAAAAGGAGGCTTTAAAATTTTCTTTCTAGTGACCTTCGTTTGGGAGAAAAATGCAAAGGTACAAGACAGCTTTTCCTTGCCAATATCTCTCTTTTGCAAAGAGCTGCGCATTGGAAAATTCAGGGCTATGTCGTGTAGATGATGGCCTAACAGGAGGCTTTAAAATTTTCTTTCTAGTGTCCTTCGTTTGGGAGAAAAATGCAATGGTACAAGAAAGCTTTTCCTTGCCAATATCTCTCTTTTGCAAAGAGCTACGCATTGGAAAATTCAGGGCTATGTCGTGTAGATGATGGCCTAACAGGAGGCTTTAAAATTTTCTTTCTAGTGACCTTCGTTTGGGAGAAAAATGCAAAGGTACAAGACAGCTTTTCCTTGCCAATATCTCTCTTTTGCAAAGAGCTGCGCATTGGAAAATTCAGGGCTATGTCGTGTAGATGATGGCCTAACAGGAGGCTTTAAAATTTTCTTTCTAGTGTCCTTCGTTTGGGAGAAAAATGCAATGGTACAAGAAAGCTTTTCCTTGCCAATATCTCTCTTTTGCAAAGAGCTGCGCATTGGAAAATTCAGGGCTATGTCGTGTAGATGATGGCCTAACAGGAGGCTTTAAAATTTTAATTCTAGTGTCCTTCGTTTGGGAGAAAAATGCAATGGTACAAGACAGCTTTTCCTTGCCAATATCTCTCTTTTGCAAAGAGCTGCGCATTGGAAAATTCAGGGCTATGTCGTGTAGATGATGGTCTAACAGGAGGCTTTAAAATTATCTTTCTAGTGTCCTTCGTTTGGGAGAAAAATGCAATGGTACAAGACAGCTTTTCCTTGCCAATATCTCTCTTTTGCAAAGAGCTGCGCATTGGAAAATTCAGGGCTATATCGTGTAGATGATGGCCTAACAGGAGGCTTTAAAATTTTCTTTCTAGTGTCCTTCGTTTGGGAGAAAAATGCAATGGTACAAGACAGCTTTTCCTTGCCAATATCTCTCTTTTGCAAAGAGCTGCGCATTGGAAAATTCAGGGCTATGTCGTGTAGATGATGGCTTAACAGGAGGCTTTAAAATTTTCTTTCTAGTGACCTTCGTTTGGGAGAAAAATGCAAAGGTACAAGACAGCTTTTCCTTGCCAATATCTCTCTTTTGCAAAGAGCTGCGCATTGGAAAATTCAGGGCTATATCGTGTAGATGATGGCCTAACAGGAGGCTTTAAAATTTTAATTCTAGTGTCCTTCGTTTGGGAGAAAAATGCAAAGGATCAAGACAGCTTTTCCTTGCCAATATCTCTCTTTTGCAAAGAGCTGCGCATTGGAAAATTCAGGGCTATGTCGTGTAGATGATGGCCTAACAGGAGGCTTTAAAATTTTCTTTCTAGTGTCCTTCGTTTGGAGAAAAATGCAATGGTACAAGAAAGCTTTTCCTTGCCAATATCTCTCTTTGCAAAGAGCTGCGCATTGGAAAATTTGGTTTTGTGTTTTCAAAAATTAAAAAAAAGCTATGTGTGTAGATGATGGCCTAACAGGAGGCTTTAAAATTTTCTTTCTCAGTGTCCTTCGTTTGGGAGAAAAATGCAAAGGTACAAGACAGCTTTTCCTTGCCAATATCTCTCTTTTGCAAAGAGCTACGCATTGGAAAATTCAGGGCTATGTCGTGTAGATGATGGCCCTAACAGGAGGCTTTAAAATTTTCTTTCTAGTGACCTTCGTTTGGGAGAAAAATGCAAAGGTACAAGACAGCTTTTCCTTGCCAATATCTCTCTTTTGCAAAGAGCTGCGCATTGGAAAATTCAGGGCTATGTCGTGTAGATGATGGCCTAACAGGAGGCTTTAAAATTTTCTTTCTAGTGTCCTTCGTTGGGAGAAAAATGCAATGTACAAGACAGCTTTTCCTTGCCAATATCTCTCTTTTGCAAAGAGCTGCGCATTGGAAAATTCAGGGCTATGTCGTGTAGATTGATGGTCTAACAGGGAGGCTTAAAATTTTCTTTCTAGTGTCCTTCGTTTGGGAGAAAAATGCAATGGTACAAGACAGCTTTTCCTTGCCAATAATCTACTCTTTTGCAAAGAGCTGCGCATTGGAAAATTCAGGGCTATATCGTGTAGATGATGGCCTAACAGGAGGCTTTAAAATTTTCTTTCTAGTGTCCTTCGTTTGGGAGAAAAATGCAATGGTACAAGACAGCTTTTTCCTTGCCAATATCTCTCTTTTGCAAAGAGCTGCGCATTGGAAAATTCAGGGCTATGTCGTGTAGATGATGGCTTAACAGGAGGCTTTAAAATTTTAATTCTAGTGTCCTTCGTTTGGGAGAAAAATGCAAAGGTACAAG